>NC_133313.1:8549963-8578866 GCF_012295235.1 Primulina huaijiensis
ACCAATCAGGAGGTTGCATGATAGGAGCTGATGTTAAATGTCGAATGATTTTATCAAAAATATTTTGACATTCTTGATTCCACTCAAATGCAGTGTCTTTTGTTAAGAGGTTACAAATGGGTTTAGAGATTAAATTAAAGTCCTTTATAAACCTCCTATAAAATCCAGCATGTCCCAAAAATGAGCGAATTTCTTTAATGGTTTTTGGAGGGGGTAAATTGGCAATGACATCAACTTTTGCTTTATCAACTTCAATTCCATGAGATGACACGACATGTCCCAAAACAATTCCAGAAGTAATCATGTAATGACATTTTTCCCAATTTAAAATAAGACCTTTTTCCTCGCATCTTTTTAAAACTTTTTCCAAATTTTCAAGACAATTATCAAATGTATTCCCAAAGACAGTTAAATCATCCATGAAAATTTCCAAACAATTTTCAACCATGTCGCAAAAAATGCTTAGCATACATCTTTGAAATGTTGCTGGGGCATTGCATAATCCAAATGGCATCCTTCTAAATGCAAATGTTCCAAAAGGACATGTGAATGTAGTTTTATCTTGATCTTCGAGTGCAATGGGAATTTGATAATAACCTGAATATCCATCAAGAAAACAGTAGTATGGATGACCTGCTACTCTTTCTAAAATTTGATCCAAAAATGGTAATGGAAAATGATCTTTTCTAGTGGCGTCATTTAATTTTCTATAATCAATACACATCCGCCAACTAGATGGGACTCGACTTGTTAACAATTCACCTTTTTCATTTTTTATCACTGTGATGCCAGATTTTTTCGGAACTACTTGTGTTGGGCTTACCCACTTACTATCAGAAATAGGGTAGATAATCCCAACATCAAGTAGTTTGAGAACTTCAGTTTTCACAACATCTTTCATGTGTGGATTTAATCTCCTTTGTGGTTGTTGAGATGTTTTTGCATTTTCTTCTAAGTGAATTTTGTGAGTGCAAATTAGTGGATTAATGCCTTTGAGATCTTTTAGTGTCCAACCAATTGCATTTTTATGTCTTTTAAGCATATCAACTAATTTACCTTCTTCATCACTTGCTAGTTTGGAAGAAATTACCACCGGATATGTTTCATCTTCTCCAAGAAATGCATACTTCAATTCTTCTGGCAAGGGTTTTAACTCCAATATGGGTGGTTCGTCTTTGTTCTCATATTTTGCATCAAATTCTTTCTCTGATCCTGGTAACGAGTGATACCTGATAAAATCATCAAGATCAATTTCAATATTTTCTTTAACAGTTTCAATTGAACAAATATCTAATTGATCACGAGTACTCCCTTCTTGAATGTTTTCTTCCACAAGAGTTTCAATAAGATTTTCATCTTCACTTTCATCTCCTTTGTCATGTGGTTGCTTACAAAGATTAAACACATTAAGCTCCAAGGTCATGTTACCAAATGACAACTTCATTATTCCATTCCTGCAATTTATAAGAGCATTAGAAGTTGCTAAAAATGGACGACCTAAAATTACAGGAATTGCATTACAAGCTTCGATAGGTTGTGTATCTAAAACTATGAAATCGACAGGATATACAAAGTTATCAACTTGGACCAACACGTCTTCTACCATACCTCTTGGCACTTTAACAGATCTATCAGCAAGTAAAAGTGTTACCGAAGTAGGTTTTAACTCGCCTAGATTGAGTTCTTGATAAACTGAATATGGAAGTAAATTCACACTAGCTCCAAGGTCAAGCAAGACTTTTTTAATCTTTCGTTCTCCAATAATACAAGAAATATTAGGACAACCAGGGTCTTTGTATTTCAAAGAATTATTATTTTGAATGATTGCACTTACTTGTTCGGCTAAAAATGCTTTCTTTTTCACATTCAATTTTCTTTTCACAGTGCACAAGTCTTCAAAAATTTGGCACATGATGGTACCTGTTTTATTGCATTTAATAAAAGAATATTAACTTTTACTTGTTTAAAAATATCATATATATATCAGAATTAAAGTTTGATTTTTTTGTATTTTTCAATGCATGAGGGAATGGTGGTGACACTGTCTGTTGAGCCTCCTCTTCGCAAGTTATGGGTTCCACTTCCTTACCCTTTGGAGTTGATTTATCATCATCTTCACAAGGTTCAAGAATAGATTTTTCCACAACCTTACCACTTCGAAGGGTAATAACAGATTTTACTTGATCCATCGGTTGAGTTCCAGAAGTTCCAGTTTGTGAATGATGATCTTTGGGATTAGGCAGAAGTTGTGAAGGAAATTTACCTTTTTCATGAACATTAAATGCATATGCAAATTTAGCAAGAGTATCTTTCAAATCTGTCATAGTTTGAGCAGTTTGAGTATTGATAGACTCTTGCTTTGCAATGAAAGAATTCAATATATCTTCCAAATTCTTTTTAGGTGGAGGAACATAAGCTGCATAATTTTGAAAATTTTGTTGATTTTGGAAATGTGGTTGTGAAAATTGTGCAGCATTATCATTCCTCCAACTAAAATATGGTTAATTTCGCCAACCTGGATTGTAATTTTGAGAAAATGGTTCAAAATTTGGCCTTTTGAAATTGTTCAAAACATTGGCTTGTTCATGGAGACATTCTTTAAAAGAGGGCAAAGTGGGACAACATTTTGTAGAATGATCACTTGTATCACAGATGTGACACGCAATTTCTTGAACAGATTTTAATTGACCATTCTTTTTCAATTCAAGTGCTTCAACTTTTCTTGCCAAAGAGGTAAATCTAGCTTGCAGATCATGTTCATCTTTGAGGGTATACATACCTGCACCAGATGTGGGAGATTGAATCTTGTTTGATGGTTCGATTGTACCTATAGTGTCCCAATTTTGAGCATTTTCAGCTAATGAATCGAGATACTCAATTGCCTCGTTTGGATCTTTATCTTCAAATGTTCCATTACACATAAATTCAACCATTTGCCTATCTTTAGGTGTTAAGCCTTCATAAAATTGAGAGAAAACTCTACAAATTTCAAAACCATGACGTGGACAAAGATTAAGCAATTCTTTATATCTATCCCAACACTGATAAAAAGTTTCTCCTTGTTTTTGAGTGAAAGTGATGATTTGCCTTTTGAAAGAATTTGTTCTATGAGATGGAAAAAACTTTTTCAAAAATTGTTGTTGCAATTCATCCCAAGTTCGAATGGATCCCGATCTAAGATTTTGTAGCCAAGTTTTAGCTTTATCTTTTAAAGAAAAAGGAAAAAGCTTAAGTCGAATGGTGTTCATGCTACAATTTAGATCATTATATGTGTTGCACACTTCTTCAAATTCTCGTAAATGCATGTATGGATTTTCAGAATCTAAGCCATGAAAGTTGGGTAAAAGTTGGATAATACCAGGCTTAAAATTGAAATGAGATGCATCAGGGGGAAAAACTAGACATGAAGGTGCACTAGTACGTGTAGGATTCATGTGATCTCTAAGTGTTCTTCGTCTATCATGATCATGTTGAGATTGAATTTCATCTTCATTTTCTTGGATGGGTTCTTCCGCCATGTTTTGTGAAAATAAAGGGTTATTTCGAATGAGTCGACCACTAAGTGTACGTGACCAAATAATGCTCATGCAAATGCAAATGCAAAAGAATAAAAACACACAAAAGCAATAAAAATTCAAATAAAGAAAAATAAACTATAAACAAAATTAAATAGACTTGAAATTAAATTATACTTCCCCGACAACGGCGCCAAAAACTTGTTGTCACTTTGATTGTTGCACTCCCAAGAGCAGGTTGTCCACAAGTAGTATAATTCGGTGAGTCCGATATCGTATCCACAGGGAAGCTAAGGTAATTACAAGTCCACTACAATGTCTTTTTGTTTTGTTTTTGTTTTTGTTTCTTTTAAATTTTAATTGTTTGAATCTTTAATGGGTAAATGTTAATTGTTCCAATTTTAATTTGAGTAGTTGAGATTAAAGGATCCACTCTTGGTATTTTAATAAAGTTAACATTAACGAACAATATTGAAATCCACTTAATAAAATGGTTCCAATATATTAAATAATCATATTTATATTATGTTATAAATTATTATCTTATAAGTATATAATATATACCAAAACTTATAAATGTGGTCAAGTATTTATTGTGCTATATATATTTGTAAACACTAAATCAAGGTTCCCACTTTAAATGGTTGGTAAAACCAAACAAACATTTAAATGGTACCAAGAAATTAATACTATGATATATTCATATATAATAAATCAAGGAATCCAAGTTAAATGGTTGGTAAAACCAAACTAACATTTAAATGGTTCCAAGAATTTAATATTATAATATATTTATATATAATAAATCAAGGCATCCACTTTAAATGGTTGGTAATACCAAACTAACATTTAAATGGTTCCAAGAATTTAGTGTAACATATAGCAACAATAAATCAAAACTCCCACTTATAAGTAGGGTATAAAAATGCTTAAAGAAATAAATATAACATAAACAATAAATAATGATTAAATAATATAAAACATAGATTCTTACCTTTTAATAACCTTATTATCATGCCAAGAGTTTCACCTTATCATCTCAACTTTAGGAAGTTAGCTATTCATTATTCAAAGTGTAAAACTTTGAATATGAAATTAACATGCTAATTGTATTTAAATGAAGAAATAAAGGAAAAATATAGAGAGAAATATTATGAACTCAAAGGTTTGTTCATAGAATGAGGGATATCTCAATACATTACAATGCACCCCTATTTATAGCCAAATTTGGGGAGACAACCACAAATAAAATATTATTTTTTTACACATAAGTCTTCATTGGTGTTCCAAGATATTATATTATATTACACATCACTTTTGAAAATCTTCTTCTCCGAATTTGCTTCTTCACATAAAAATAAACAGGTGGATAATTGAGTTGTCTAGTTGTGGTATTTTTTTCAAACCATTTGACCAAGTAATTTGAGAGATATGGTCAAAATACTAGAGCATGGTAAAACTGTCACTCCTTTGATAACTTTATTTGTTGCTTAATTTGATCCCAATTGTGAGAGGATTTTTATCTCATGCTTGTCAACAATATTGTAGATATTATAATCAACTTTCTACAGGTCCAAGAATCATCCTAATCCCATTTGCAACGCCAAGTTTATTCTTGTTTTATCGAACCTGTAATAAATAGTAAAAACTTGTAATTACACAACAACTTATATTTTATACAATTTATTATAAAACATATAATATTTAAACATTTAATAAAACAAAAACTATATATTTATATTATAAAAAATTTAATTAATGTACAATTTTTATGTTTGTCATTTGTGCTAACACTTAGCGGGCCACAAACGTCTGTGTGGATCAAATCCAGTAGACCATGCGCGCGTTCCACGTTCCCATTGAATGAAGTCTTGGTCATTTTTCCTTTTAGACAGGACTCACAAGTAGGTAGAGAATTTATGTCTAACAAGTCACACATACCTTCTCCCACTAGCTTGTGCATCTTTATTTGGGAAATATGACCTAGTCTAGCGTGCCATATTTGTGCGGGATTTGGATCTTCTATCTTTCTTTTGTTTGTTATTGTTTTCTTTTGTGCTTGGATATTGTTCAACGGAATATATTTCAATTTTAAGTTATAGAGATCGTTCATTAATTCGCCGGTTCCTACCAAACATTCATTCTTGTAAATATTGAAAACACCTTTAGCAAAAATACAAGAATAATCATCTCTATCAAGCATAGAAATAGAAATAATATTTTTAACCAATTCTGGAACATATAAAACGTCTCTCAAAAATAACTTAAAATTACTGTTCAACATCAAAGTAATGTCTCCAATAGCAGTTGCAGCAACCCTTGCTCCATTTCCAATCTTAGAAATGTCTCGCCATCTCTAAGTCTCCTGCTTCTTGCCATCACCTGCAAATCATTACATAGATGAGAACCACATTCGGTATCCAATACCCAAGAAGATGAATTAATTGAGACATTTACTTCTATGTAAAACATACCATGACCACAACGCTTCTGGGCAAGATACTCCGTGCAGTTACGCCTCCAATGTCAAGGCTTGTTGCAGTGGAAACTGACATGTTCTGACTTGTCGAGCTTTGAGGGCCCCGGAGTGGGTTTCTTGTATGGCTTCTTGTTGGGCTTGTTCTTCTTCAGTGGGGCAGAGCGCTTCTTGCCTTTATTTGGGGCTCCATTTTTCGTACCGGACGAAGAACCCACTTGAAGAACATGCTTCTCCTTTTTTATTGTGGCCTCATAAGTAGTAAGCATATTGACCAACTCTTCAAAAGTGGCCTCAAGCTTGTTTATATTAAAATTAACCACAAATCCATCGAACGAGGCAGGCAATGACAGCAAGAGAATATCAGTCGCGAGCTCACTAGGAATAATGACGTCGAGCCCCACCAATTTCTCAATGAGCCCAATCATCCTAACGCCATGCTACTGTGAAAGAACTCATGACTACACGTCTGCGAGTTTTTTTTATGGTGCATCAATTTTCTGTAAATTTTCTTGTGTGGTTAGAAATATTATTCAACATGATTTAAAACCATACGATATAGAGAACCTGGCTCTGATACCACTGTTGGATCTCTGTTTTTTACGTGCCCAAAAGCAGCGGAAGTTTTAAAATTTTTAATTTTTACATTCAAAATTATTTTGGACACTCGTATGGTTTTAACAATTAAATATACATAGGATGTTAGAATTTATACCTTTGGTGAAAAATTCACAAGGCTCCAACTACTCTGGTATTAGCGGACGTAGCTCTTGTTGTAAATCATATGAATGTTCTTCAATCTTCAAATCAGGTCCACGACTGAAATATATGTTCATCTTCTAACTTGCACTAGAAAGTATAGAAGATTTTACGTAGAGATTGAGCACGAAGAAAATTCGACTCAATACTATAAATCATAATTTTCTTGCGAGAGAAATTGGACTGAGAGCCACACTTTAATTCTTGTGAAGATATGAATTTAATGAAATCTCATTCCACTCTTTTCGGATGCCTCTTCACATAAAACAAGGATGAAAATCTTATTATTCTTCTAATATTTAATTTACTTAATTAATTAAATCAATTAAGTCAATCAAAGATCCAAAGAATATTTGCATGCCAAATTATGGTGATTCGATCTTTGTGCATAATTTTAAAAGAATATCATGCATTGATTTTCTTTGTGTGCAAGTTTTAAATTATGGAATCATGAATATTTCCATATTACATAAATCAATACCATATTTTATAAAACTTAATGGGCTATATTTTAACTCAATTAAAATACACTTATTAAAGCTCATTTGAACTTTAATAAATTAGCATGATGAGCTTAATACTCTTACAAGCCCATGAATCATGCTCCCATTATGTTAATATCATCATAATTTCGATCGACGATCCAACATCATCGATGTGACAATTTCAACCTGTTTGTTATTATGATGCAATGCACACTTTAATTTCGTGATCACCACTGTCTAAATAAGGAAGATATACTCTTTTGACTGTCTTAACAGTCATGCTCTCAAAATTTCTATAAGCTTTTATAAACTTTATTTATACGTTTATCGATTGATCATATCAAATGTATTTCTTATAAATTCAACTCATTGAATTTATTATCTCAACGGGAACAAGTAAGCCAGTGCTTGTGTGACCCTCAATGGTTCAGGGATGCAGCTAGCCGTGGGTTCACAACTCATTGTGATTCAGGACATATTCTTTTATTCGGGCTTACCCTTATTTGCCCCATTCTATGTATCAACAATTGATCATGAGAATGTTAGAAACCATTTTCTGATTAAACCCATCGAATCATGGTAAGAGCGTCTAGTAGCATCGCCCCATGATTCCCTAGGTATCACTGATAGTGCTGCAAGAACCAGTCGATTATGATTAACGTACAATACGGTCCCTTCATCTCATATATCACGATCGAATCTGCAACCATTGGTTCATCGAGGGTTGCATAATAATTCGATAACTTTGTGACACATCTTTGAGAATAAATAGTAGCATCGCATGTACAATTGGAGAACTCTTTCTCTAACGTACATATCATAATCTGGCCATAGATTTAATGTACTATTATTTCATCAGATCACATAGGATATCCACACCCGTAGGTGAGCGGTGAATTCCCGACTACAATGCACTTGCTCCTACATGTGTCGCAATTGTACCCAACCTCGCCACCTGATTACTCTCCTGGAGCCGGAAAACGAGTCAAAGCACAGCCCTAGCATATAGAGCCTCAGTTTTGTCTCGGGTCGTAAGGACTAATGGTGTACAATCATAACCACGAACTCATCCTCTCGATGAATGATAACCACTTGGAAAGTCCGATGGAGGGTAGTTCGGACATCTCTATGCCCTTACCAAGAAACGCAGTACACAACATCACAGATGCTAGTCTCGAGCTCAAGCGGTCTTTATCCTTATTTTAGGCGACTGAATCGACTATGAACGAATTTAGAATATGCAGTGTTTAAATATGAGTTTCAACATCGAATTACGATTCATTTGTATTAAAGCATAATCAAGGACTTTATCTATGCTGATCGCATGGGTATACAGATAAAGTAAAACAAAACCATTAAAAAAATAAATTATATTAAAATAAAGATTGTTTATTACACTTGAGTCAATAAATTTCCTAGCCAACAGTTGGCTTACAGGGCATCTACTCTAACAACGCACGCCATACTTCCTCCTAGCCGAGGCTCTAATGCACAACCTATGCAATTATCGATCAAGCTTGTCTCGCCTTCGGTACAGCCTTTGTGCAGCCTCGCCTAGGGTCCTTTGCCGTTTATGCCAAAGGTGATGCCCCGAATCTTGTGTGACAGTACAGCCAACATTGAGAGACTGAATCCGAGCAGGGCAGACTTCTGACAAGCAGTTGCAGAAGTGGAGGCAGAGGGATGAGGCTAAGGGCCAGAGACTATATGCAGTTGTGGATGGCATAGTCAGATATAGGGACCGCCTATGGGTTCCAGACATTGATTTCCTGAAAGCAGATATCTTGAGCGAGGCCCACAGCACCCCGTACTCTATCCATCTAGGGAGTACGAAGATGTATAAAGACCTTCAGACTCTTTATTGGTGGCCGGACATGAAGCGAGATATTCTGCGTTTCGTTTTCGAGTATTTGACATGTCAGCAGGTCAAGGCAGAGCATCAGAGACCTGCAGGGAAGCTGAGACCACTCCCTATTCCTGAGTGGAAATGGTAGAGCATCACCATGGATTTTGTGACAGGGCTTCTGAGGATTACTGGAGGATATAATGCCATCTAGGTGATCATTGATCGGCTCACTAAATCAGCTCATTTTCTACCGATAAGGAAAACTTTCATCATGACTCAATACGCAGAGCTGTACATCAGAGAGATAGTCAGGTTGTACGGGATTTCAGTGTCCATCGTGTCAGACAGGGATCTGAGGTTTATTTCTGTGTTCTGGAAGAGTCTTGTAATGCCTGAAGTAAATAATACAACTATAAAATAATATTGATGGTATTTTTGTAAATAAGTTGAAAAATATTCAATTTATTTTTATGGCATTTTCGTAAATAAGTTGAAAATAATGAATTAATTTTAAGGACAAAATGGTAATTAGTGACATATCTTACTCATATGAAGTCCAAATGATTTGAAATTTGGATATACCATGGAAAACTCAAAGATATAGAAGTTTCATGTTTTGAGTTTTAAAAAATTTGATCGTTTGACTGATCCAAATGGATATACCGGTGTTAAGATGTTAAATATTATATATTATATTATATTACATTATTTTATTAATATAATATAATATAATATTAAAAAAAATAAATTTGAAAACGTTCTAAGAGATTTATTTAAGAAAGGTGAGAAGTGAGAGAAGAATAGGATTTCGATTTTCTTTTCGATCTTGCGACTTATCGGTTTATCCAATCGACGAACCGACTTCAGTTCTGGGATCGTTGACACGAGGTCTTCGATTTGAGGTATAAATTTTATAATTTTGGTGATGTTTGAAATTCGTCGATTTTTGGAATAAATCCGATAAATTGTTAAATCATACTGAAATTGAATATTGTTGAATAGTGTATGATTTTAACGCAGTAGAGAAGATTATTGTGTAGTTGTTTAGAATTATTCCCAATTTATTATAATTAGGGATTTTAATCGTTGAAGTGAGATTGGTGAGTTGTTTGTCAGTTGTGATTAATTCTAATTATATATTCGAAGTCTACGAAGTATAGGCTACACGTTGATATAAAGTTTTTGTAATTTGACGGATGTTGTAAAATAGCATATTATTTGAAGTTAATTAATTAGGGTGTATTTGATGGTAGTATTGTGAATTAAATACACTAGAATATTAAATTGATGAACGATAAGAATTTATAATCGAGTTTTATATTTTGTTGAATTAATTGTTGTTGGGCTATTTGATGTTATATCTATTGAGGCTGTTATGATTGTATTGCTACGGTGATAATGATCTGATAATTGTTGTTGAATTATTTAGATACAACACAAGCCTCGGGATCAAAGAAATAGCCAGATTTTATATATACTCGATTATCAGGTACGTGTTGACGTACGAGCATATGTTGTTATTGTTTAGTATTGATGAATACTATTGCGTTGAACGATGATAAATCACTGGTATTGGGTGATTTGATATTATACATGTTGTTGTTTATTATCGTTGATATTGTTGGCTGTCGTTTGTTGGGAGACGTCACGTTGATGTTGTTCGTTCGACGATATTGCTGTCACCGGTGTTGGGGTGCGACGTATCGTCGATGTTATTCGTTCAACGATATTGCTGTCGCCGGAGTAGGGGTGCGACGTATCGTTGATGTTATTCGTTCGACGATATTGCTGTCGCCGGTGTTGGGGTGCGACGTATCGTCGATGTTGTTGTTGCAGTAGTATGGGAGTTATGACGTTGATATCGTTGGTGGTTTGATTATCCAGAGACAGAAAAGGAAGTATTTCTGTTATCATTCCAGTTATATTTTATATCGTTGATAATATAACTGTTATGTATTACGATGATGATTGTTGTGTATGCTCACCCTTTGGGGGATGTTTCTGTTGGACATGTTACAGGACTATGCTGTGAGACTGGATAGTGGTGAAAGACTAGGTGTGTCTAGTCAAACAGTCCTGTAGTTGATAGTAGATAGAGACAGTATAGTGTATCGTCTTACTTGAGTTGTATGTGTGTATTTATTATACTGTTTCTGCTGCATTGACGTAGATAGTGTGGTGATTGCACTATTTTGTCGTATATGCATTATATTATTACGTCGTTGAAAAGAAAATTTTTATGCATATGACGTCACATGTTGTACGATTACATGGCGAGGTTTGGGGCGCCACAAGTCTACATCAGGCGTTGGGCACTAAGTTACTGTTCAATACTGCTTTCCACCCTTAGACAGACGGAAAGTCAGAGAGGGTGATTCAGATTCTGGAAGACCTACTCCAAGCTTGCATGATCGATTTCCACGGCAGGTGGGAGCCGAAGTTATCTCTTGTGGAGTTCACGTACAACAACAGTTATCAGACATCGATCGGTATGGCTCCATACGAGGCAGTGCAAGGGAGGAAGTGTAGGTCGCCAGTGTATTGGGATGAGGTAGGAGAGAGAGCATATTTGGGTTCGGATATTGTCAGGCAGACAACAGAATTAGTGGTCACGATTCGAGATAGAATGAAGACCACTCAGAGCCGTCAGAAGAGTTATGCAGATTAGAGGCGACGAGATCTTGAGTTCGCAGTAGGGGATCATGTTTTCGTGAAGGTCGCACCGATGAAGGGTGTGATGAGGTTCGGGAAGAAGGGCAAGCTCAGCCCTAGATTCATCGGATCTTTCGAGATCCTAGACAGAGTCGTGACACTTGCTTACAGAGTTGCATTACCGTCGAGTTTGACGGGAGTTCATAATGTGTTCCACGTCTCTATGCTAGGGAAGTACATGTCGATTCATTCGCATGTGCTGAACTATGAGCCACTCCAGCTACACTGAACCTGTCGTTCGAGGAGAAACCCACTCAGATATTGGACAGATAGGAGAAGAGGATCCAGAACAAGGTGATCCACGTGGTGAAAGTCAAGTGGCTGAATCATTCCGAGGAGGAAACTACTTGGGAGACGGAGACCGAGATGAGGAGTCGCCACCAGAAGTTATTTGCTATGTTTTAATTTCGAAGATGAAATTTTATTGAAGGGGGGGAAGTTGTAAGGTCCAGGAATTTAAATTTATTTAACCTAAATGCATGCAATCTAGGGTTTTATTTAAATGATGCGTTTATTTATTTTTATGCATAATTAGTGCATGATAGTGTCCATTTCACGATTATTTTAAAAGTTCATGCATTAGGGTCTCTAGATGCATTTCGCGCGCGATCGAGGAGCGGAGACCGGAGAATTATCAGGAAAATTATTTTTATTACATGTTTAATTTTATTTATTAATATAAGGTGTTTTAAGCGTATTTTTTAAGAAATGGGCTTTTTGGTTATTTTACCCTTTAGAGCGTATTTTTAATCGGTACGTAAATTTTATCGAAACGACTGACTTTTTGAGAGCTTGGGCGATATTTTCAAAAACTTACCAAAACAAAATATTTTTCGAGAGTGTGTTTGGGTTTGATGGGCCTATTTTAAAGCTTAATGGGCATATTTTAAAGCTTAATGGGCTCAAAAACCCTTTTAAACCATTTTATTATGATTAGGGCCCATTAGTGACTTAATTATCACCTAAATTAAACTCTAAACCTACTTAACTAATAGTGGCCGCCCACCCCATTCCACCAGCAGCCAATTCACACGTCCCTCAGCAGCTTTTTACGTGAGATAACCAACAGCAAGCACCTCCTCCATTTTATTTTAAGAAAAGATCATTCCCGCTTCTCCGGTGATTCTACACATCAAGGCACGCTTGTATCTCGTTTTCTCTTCACTCATACCATAAATATGCTGAAATATATGTATTTGCATGTTCATCATTCGATCTTTCTCGTGTTTGCGTTTTTGCGAAAAGTTTGATATGAATCTTGATCTTCTTGGCATAACTCTCATGTTTTTGTTGATGGGTGCAAGTGGCTTCCGGTTTTTGGTTACAAAAGGGCTGTACACTAAGGAGTTCATGCTGTCTGTAGGCTGGAATCGAGATATGGTGAGGTACGCTAGAGGCCGTGAGTTGTAGGGCAAGGTTTGGTGCGGTTTTGTGGAGATCGCGTGAAAGAGGTTGGAGCTGGCGGTGCAAGGGCCGATTCAAGGCTTGGATCATGTACAATGCAACTAGAACCTCTTACCATGATTCGTAAGGTGCAATCATACTTGAGTTCTGATGTTCTTGATGAAGGGGTTGATGAAAATAATGAGGCTAATAAAGATAAGTTCGAATAAGAATAAATGTAGTTCTGAATCACATGAAGTTGTGAACCCATGACTAGCTGTATTCTTGAATCATTGAAGGTCACACAATAATTGAATTTGGTGTTCTTGTTGAGATAGTCAAGTTCAAAAAGTTGAATTTGAATACTGTAGCTTGATAGAAAACAAGCATATTGCTTATAAAGGATTATAAGTAGTTTCCATATTTAGAGATTGTGGAGTTTAGCATGACAACTAATTTTGTGAGGAGAATACAACTGTCTATTTTAGTGAAGGAGTTCCAAAATAGGCATATATAAAAAATGAGTCAGGGGAAACTTTTCATTCAAATTTTTTTTTCATTATATGAATGAAATTGGTACCCTCGATACATCGACACTATCTGATCATCGATGAGATAATAATGAATTTACAATTAATTATTTAGTGAATTTATAATATATACTTATTAAATAATAAATTAGTAGTAGTTACTACTAAGTAATACATTCTTATGAAATATTTTAGAAGAATATAAAATTAATTAAATGATTTATTGTTATTTAATTATATCAAGTATTGTCCAAAATTTAAAAATACTAATGAGATCATGGCTTATACATGGATTAATAAGGTTAGAGAATCCGAATACAACTAAAACTAATAAGAGTCCTAGTTAGATTATAAAATCTAGTTGTGTTTTTGGCTAGGAAAATAAACAAGTTTTAATACTAGCAGGATTCTAATTCAATTCATGAAATCCATAAATATAACATTCCATGTTATATTAGAATGCTATAATTTTCTCTCTCTCTCACACTACTCAAAAATTCGACCGCCCTTGTCCCTTGAACAATCCCTCCGGACGATCCACTTCCTCCACTACCGATCACCGCCGTCTTCCGGCCAAAGAATCTCAACACAAATTTCTTCTGTATTCTCTATTACGAATAAGAATAAGAATTCATCTTTCGATCGTGGATTTGACTAGGCGATCGAATAAACACATTTGATTAAGTAGATCGTTTAGAGAAATATAAGAGAGACTATCTCCATTTAAAATTCGGAATAGTTTGGAGCCTTCGTTTAAAACACAAAATTAAACATTTAAATACCATATGAAAGTATTAAATCACACGACGTCCACACTACAACAAAAATGATTTTTCGCAGCGCGCAAATTCTCTTTCTGCAGCGCACATTGCACGCTGCACAATTGCAAGCTGTTGAAAGTTCAAGATTACGGATAACAGTATCCGCGGCGCGCATGCGCACGCCATTAATACTATTATCTTTGGCGTGCATACGCACGTCGTT
Source organism: Primulina huaijiensis (assembly GCF_012295235.1). Lineage (NCBI taxonomy): Eukaryota > Viridiplantae > Streptophyta > Magnoliopsida > Lamiales > Gesneriaceae > Primulina > Primulina huaijiensis. Next base: position 8,564,654 of record NC_133313.1, read on the forward strand.
AATATTCATATCCGCAACATGAAAACAAATTATACCGTCGCTAAAATTAGCGACGGTTTTGTTTAAGCCATCGCTATTTAGCGATGGTTTAAGATATACCGTCGCAAAAAATAGCGACGGTTTCTGACAAACCCGTAATAAGCGACGGATTTGTAAAAAACCGTCGCTAGTTTTATTCCGTCGCTAGTGTTTTTAGTAAAATAAAAAAAATTACTTTTATAATTTAATAAATCTAAAAAAAACCTTACTGACTATGCTAACAATATTCTTGATCTTAACTAACACTTAAAAAATTACCAAAAATTGAAGCGAAAGAACATATCCTAAATCAAAACTAAAATCGTCTAAGAGAGAAAAATTTTAAGTGTTGTGAAGTAGTGTGGAAGAAAATGGACCGAAAATACGGATATTTATAGACAATTTGCGACGATTTTGATATAACCGTCGCTATTAGCGACGATTTTCTATTAAACAGTCGCTCTTAGTGACGGTTGTTTATTGAACCGTCGCTATTAGCGACGGTTAATGAAAAACCGTCGCTATTAGCGACAGTTGTATATTAAACAGTCGTTAAAGGCGATGGTTAAGCATATTAATGAAAAATGGGTGCCCAATTCACGGCATGCATATTAATGAATGCAGCGAAACCTTCGTTAATTTAAAAAGTGTGACGGTTTTATTAAACCTATCGCTAAATATAGCGACTGTTTAAGCAAAACCGTCGCTAATTTAAAAAAACCGTCGCTAAATACAGCCCATTTTTTGCAGCATTCATGAATAATATGCATGCCGCGAATTGGGCGCCCATTTTTCGTAGCGTGCAATAATATTCATGTCGTGAATAATAATATTGACGGCGTGCGATTAATGTACGCCGTTAATGTCTAGACACGTTTTTTTTAAAATTTTTTTACCATTAACAGCGCACTTAAACATGCACGCTGTTAATAATACTATTAACGGTGTGTCTTTATTGTGCACAGTTAATAGTGCGCTGCGAAAAGCTATTTTTGTTGTAGAGCCAAAAGAATTTTGATGGTGAAAACACAAACTTTTTAAACTTCTGTTGTTCATTAGATGCGAGAAAACGATACTCCAACAATATTATTTATAAATCAAACTAGTTTTAAAGTATAAATTTATATAGCTATTTATATAAACTAATTAAAATAATTAAATGATTTAAGATTTTTTATTTACGCACACATCCATACGGAAATGACGATGTTACCAGGAGTACTCTCCCCCTGTGTTGGGTGCATGGTGTTAATCCAAAACAAGGCCCTTTCGCCCAATCCAAATGGATAATATTTCTTTTGATATTTAAGAACAAAAAATAATATTATTTAGGCGACAAAGAAGTCTTAAACCATATGGCATAATTAAATTCGAAAAGTTCAGATGATAATATATACTGAATTCATGACATAATATTACATAAAAATTTAGCTAGCTAATAAATGAATACTACAAAACATAAATTTTGATACACTCGAGGAAAGAGCCAATCCGACAAATTGTATGGATCAGATTGCGCGAGCTTTAATAATATCGAAGCTCATCTCACTGGGATCCGTTGCCTGCAACTCCACTTGAATTCCATCCAGTTCCCTCTTGAATCTGTCCTTCGAGCTAGCGTACACCATCTTCATTCTTACCTTTGATGTCTCTGGAGACCTAATTATGTCCAAAGAAATTTAATATAACAAACATCAATAGGTACATTTTAGGACAAGGTTGTATGGTTCTTGAAGGAAAACGATTATTCAAATCGACATGAAAGGATCTTCCAAGAATGTTCTGCAACACATCCTAAAACTATAAGAAGGAACGGGTATTTTGGACTTTGTTCCTTGAAATAGTAATTTGTTTTTGTCATTATAATCATTTTTAATCAGAGTATTGAAATGAGTATGTCAGTAACACTTGATGTCATGTCATTAATATCCGGAGCTTGGCTAGCACTGTTGGGGAATTACACCCGAAGCCGAAGCGATCACGATGATAATAACACCCAAAAATGCGGAATAAAATTTCTCTAACTCACGCAAAGAGAACTCCCGCACTCAAGAAAAAAATACACTCTTTTTTCTATGCACTCTCTTTTTATCAAAGCTGAAAAGCTCTTGATTTTGGGATAAAATAACTGAAGGAATTGAGCTCTATTTATAACTAATTCCTTCCAGCAATTTTTCAGATTTCCCGATGTGGGATATGTGGGAAAGCAAATTTTTATATTATTTAATTTAATGTGGGTCCCACCAAATTAAATTCTTACCTAACAATTCTCCCACTTGAAGACTTGATTTCAATCATTTCTTCACACCTTTAGTGCAGCAGCTCATACCTCCTTTGTTAATCCAGGAGACCAACTGAAGTCAAAAGAGGTATGAGCTGCTGCACTAATGGTGTGAAGAAGTGATTGAAATCAAGTTTTCAAGTGGGAGAATTGTTAGGTAAGAATTTATGTGTACAGCATAATATTAAATCTAAGTATCAATGACAAGTGATAAAAGTAACTTTTATAAAGTGAAAAACATTTAGTTGGGCTTGCAATAGTAATCTATGACTGATCAAAACAAGAGCAAAAGGACCATATACATTATAATTGTACTAATGAATTAAAGATAGAATTGTATAGAAGTAGTTACCATGCAATGAAGTAAATCTTGCTCTTCTGCACATTTTCATCAGTGATGAAATCGAAATCAAAGACAGCATAGCGACACTCGTCAGAAGGAAGTGCGGCTGCGAAATCATCGTAACTGTCTCCGGGGTTCCCCAGTTTCTCCACGACCACCTGTTGCCCGTCGATCTTGAATATTATGAAACGATGGTTTCTTTTTGCTTTTAGTTCCAAGAATCGCAGCTTACAATCATCGTGCACCGCTGTTCCAGACGCAGCATTTGCCTATAGTTTCAACCAACAAATTTGTCTAGTTTTAACACCCTAGCTCTTCTCCGGGAAGTTTATGGGTATATTATACTAAGATATATTAAAGAACACGTTTATCCAATTTTGTAGTGTACCCATTTTGTTTTCGTTACCATTCAATAAATCTTTTAAAAATTAACTGCAAACCACACAATTTAATATAATTGATGATCCCTACTCTATTGGAAACAAGAAAGTCTCTTTTTCAATTATAAAAGGCGCTTTCAACATTTCCTCGAGACAATTGAATCAACATTCGGTGTCAAAAAACATATTAAATTTTTTCCTACGCTCTTCCCCATATTATTTTTTATTTTGTGCGGCAAACATAGGTAAATAAAAACTTAAAAATAAAATTTTATTTTACAAAATCATTCACTAACAAAATATATTAACAAAATGTTACAAAATACCACCAAAAAATCCCAGATTTCAGCGACCGATTTAACGACAGATTATTTAGCATTGAAAAACCTAATTTCAATGCAGCAAAGAAATGATAATAAAAAGTCGCTAAAGACCGAAATATTTAACCATCCATCATTAATTGCTGAATCAAAAGAAGTAAGAGGATTACCATTTTGGCGCTTCCCTATTAATGAGAGATAAATGGCCGAAAACTTTCTTTTATATATATTATAAGATCAACAGGAAAAAAGGGAATTAAGAGAGAAACGTAATGGAAATGTGCCTCATATTTGTTTGAAAGGAATTCATGGGAATATGTTAGGTATTAAAAGAAGAGAAAAATACGGGGAAGAGAACAGAAAAATTAACGGTTGACAACTGCCCTTTAACCGTTCTTCGGCTCATAATTTCCCCACCCTTAACCAACTTTTTAGCTCCCTTCCATTTTCCATTCATGCATATATGCGGAATTTAGAAGATATTTTCTCCTATCGTCCCAATTTAATGCCATATGTCGGGACGGGATAAGACCTTTCATTGAGAATCATGTGACCCAAGATTGACTTGTGCTCGTGCTCAAAATCGATCTCATATATTATCTATATTATCTATACTATCTATATTATTATTATATTATTATTATTATTATTATATTATTATTATTAAGTTTGAGACACTTAGAGTAACTAACTTTTGGTATCATGGTCTGTTTTAATAATTATATATATTAAGAAAGTGTTAAAATCTTAATGCAAGCCACATGTAGTTTGGAGATATAATCTTTGTTTCTAAGACATAAAGTTGTGAGTTTAATTCTTTCTTGGGTTTTTTTATTCCTTTCTTTTTTCTATTTATTTTTAATTTATTTATCAAAATTGCAGTGTAGTCCCTCACTATTTCTTATAATTATGAAAAATATTGTACAAGCATGCAACGCGTGCATATATATATATATATATATATATATAAAATTTTGAATGGTCTTGAAAAGAATTTTAGTTTTATGATCGGTAAAAATTTGGTCTAATTTGTTTAATAAATTTTTTTTCTTTATACATTGTTAGAACATAATTGGTTTTGGTGATTAGAAAAAAAAACCTTACAAAACTTAATTTTAGACATAAAATGAACTCAGAAACCGAACAAGTTACTGTTGGGTAATCGGTTTTCTCGTGTCCAAACACAACGGAGGTTTTAAAAATTTTATTTAACATTCAAATAATGTCTTTGGACACTCGTATGATTTAAACAAATTAAATCATTCATAGGATGTTAGTAAATTTACCTTTAATGAATTTACCACTCGGCACCAACTATTCCAGGATTAGCAGATATAGCTCTTGTAGTATTCTCTACGAACAATCTTCTTGAAATTCTTTCTTCAATCCTTCTATCGAGTCTACGACTAGAAACATTTGTTTATATTCTTTACAATATAAATTTAGAAGAGATTTATCGTTTGAGAGAAAAAATTAAAAGACAGCTCATGAAACCCTTAAAATATTCAAGATGAACGAAAATTCTTTTGGCAAGGTGAGGGTGTAATTTTCGAAAATTACAAGAGAATAGTAGAGGCTAGGTTAATGTTATTAGATTAATTGTTTCATATTGATATGATTATTTGCATGATAGATAGTCTCGACCAATGTATTTAGATATACAATAGGTTTTTCATTATTTTATTATATTTATATTTTTGGTTAAATCTATCTCATGATCGATGCTAGAATCAAGATTAGAACGTTGCATCTAATCTGTTATTTAAATAATACGAATTGCAACTTTTTTTTTTTTTTATCATGGCAGATAGATATTGAATCATCAATTACTACATGCATAGATTTTTCAACCGAAGCATTCTATAAATTATAGACTATATAAGCTTTACTGTAAGCCATTGTAATTAATTATCCACTAATTTGACATATTTAGAATAATTATCGATTTTATTAATTAAAATAATTAATTATGCCAAAAAAATTTAGAAAGTTTGTTAAAAATATGTATTTTAGAATATCAAAGTTAATGAGATATAAAATACAACCGAAAATTTAAATAACACGAGATCAAAATAAACGCAAAAGATGAATAAATGAGCATGAATTTCTAATTTTAGTAACCAATTTACACGACATTACATATATATACATACAATCAGTAATGGATTTGATATGGATCTACCAAAATGTGTCTAAACTGTATTCTGCATTTGAGTTTGGATGAAAATCTACTGTATTTTGGGGATATGAGCTATTTACACTAATATTCTGGAATTTTGGTTCTTAAAAAGTTGTAGATCTATGAATTATCGTCGAAATGAAACCAGAATCTTTTAATTCAATTCATAATCGAGATAGTTATGCATATTTTACCAGAATTGCTCTGTTATAGAATTTTTCCACGAATTGGGTTGATGCAGAGTGTACTAATAAATTCTAGGCAAAAATGATTGAGAATTTGAATATGTTTCAGATATTTGATTTTTCTATCATTTATAATTTTTGGATATTGATTTGAGTCAATAATGAGTTATATATGAATTTCATGATATTAAGTGCCGAATCTGAAACTGTGATAGGACCAGTTGCACTTGGTTTCTGTTTTTGGGTGTATGAGCATGTCGAAATGATCGAATCTCACTTTTAATGTCTTCTGATGAAAAATGAGAATTGGAGTTAGGATTTCAGTTGTATGATAAGTATATTCTGGACAAGTAATTGGTTGAGTTAGATCTTTAATAAAACAATTCCACGTCTAGAAGTTTGGAAATAGTTATATTGATTATCTGTTATTATGGATTGATGTATGAAATATTCAATATATTATCTTATTTGTTTGGTCGAGGGAGTCATAGTTGAGTTGATTGTTGTTTAAAGTTAGTTTAGGTATGTTACCGACGGTAATGTATAAATTATGTTTTAAACATATTTATGTGTTGTTAATGTGATTTTGTGGAGTTTTATAAGTTGTTAACGACTTGTTGATTTTATGTTCAATTATTTGATATATTTATGGCATGAAGTTTATGGAATGACGTTATGGGATTCATGTTGAACCCTATTATTCTTGCGACATGTTCCTCTTGTTATATTGTATTCCCGTCACACTTGGTTATTTTGGAATTAGCTGTTGGCTTTCGAGTCGAGTTATCTGTCATACTGAAATTATGATTCTATTTCTTTATCCATTTTCTATGTGATATGAACTCAAAATATTGACATCATATGTTGTTCAAAGGGGCTGCCATGGTAGGATAACTTGGAGGAACGTTTTTCCAACATGTTAAGGGCCCATAGATGCCTAGACGAGGGATGCACCAGCAGGGGCAAAAGCTTGCACGAAACTAGAGTCCTTAAGGGCTAGGTTCTTTGGTTAGGAGTCATTAGTGGCCACGGTATCTAGATGCTATTAGGGTGTGTCCAGCATACCTAAAGGGGATGTAGGATGGTCCAATGGGTGGTCTCATGTGGCTCGGCTCGAGGGCTGGAGTGATCGCGTGAGTGAAGGGAACCACGCAAGGCCTAAGAGAACAGGTTTGAGGGGCTGGGCTTCTAGGTCCTTAAGCTCGGTCCAGTAGGGTCCTAGGGTGGCTGCACGGTGACTGGTGCGAAGGCTAGAGGCTGGGAGGCTTGGGTCGCATACGGCTTAAGGGTCGTGGGCTGGTGGCTGCAACTTCTAGGCTTGTTAGGGTCTGTCCAGTAGATTACTATGGGTTCGGTCATGGTCCTAGGAATGTGGTCTAGGGGCTAGTCTTGTTGGGTAAGGGCTAGAGTCGAAGGTTTCATGGCAATGTGAGCTAGGGTTCGATCCATGTAGGGCAGAAAATTCAGTTGTCGATCTAGGCTAATTCGAGGTCTTAAATGGCTTGAATTGAGTTGTATATGATTTAGTTAGGTGATATTAACCTATGGTTCAAGTTTGGTTAAGTTTCGAGTCAATACAAGTCAAAACCGGGATGTACGTCAAAGTTTAAAAACGAATTGATAAATTAGTAGAAAAGCCTAAGTTTAAGTCTAAAAAATAATCATGGTTGTATTTTAAGGTCATATGTTGAATTTAGATGTAATTGGGCTGTCGTTTTAAGGCCTAAGTATAAATTGGGAAATGTAGAGTTCTAGGGGCAAAACGGTCATTTTACACTCGAAAAATGTTAAACGTACTGACAGTGCCCTGAATGCTATAATAAATATTAAAACATTTATTTTAATTGTTTATGGAATTTTATGATGAAACGTTAATGCTAAAAGATATGTTGCATGCTTGCTTTAAAAGAAAAATTATTTATATGTGCATGAATTTTTATAAGTGATGGAACTATGAAAAGTTGAAGGAGGTGAATTGATTATGACTAATTCGATGATACGATAATATGTAAGGTCAAGGCTCAGTTGACGGGTGAGAGTGTCGCTGATGTCCCCGCCGTCCGGTACCGTGGTAATATGTAGATGGATCAATCGACCTACAACTAATACGAAAGTCACAATTGAGGATCTGAATTTAATAAAAAGAGAAATGTATACGCATATAATGAAAGAAAATATGATATGATATGATGAAAGGAAAATGTTAAAATTTATGTTAATGAAAAGCTATTTTATTTAAAGTATTTTCACTGTTGTTTGTGAATGTATATGTATTACATGCTATCATGGTTAAGGTTTCCTAAGTCAATAGACTCACTAGGTGTGATCGATGCAGGTGAGCTTGATATTGATGGAGGACTTGATGGTTGAACTAGTTGGACTGAAGATGCACACAACTCGAGGACCGTCGCTAGTTTTCTACAAAATAAAATAAGTTTATGATTTATGATTACTTAAAAATTTTTATGACTTATATGCTTTTGAAAGGTTTTTGAGAGGATGTTAGAGTTAAGTTTAATTTTGAAATAATTCTAGTCAATGTTTGATGATTTTATGCTTTGAATTACTTTCTTTTGAATTTTCAAATAATAGATGGTTAGTTTATTTTTAAATAGTGCAAAGATATTTTAAAAATATATATGTATGTGTAGAGTAATTTCAACCAAATGACATAGTGGAGAAAAAAAATTTCTAGTACTTTTTGAGAAAAACGAGTAGTAGACGTTTCCACTAGTGAGCAAACTCGGACCTTATACAGTGCACGTCCGATGGCCTTGTAGTCTATGAGTTTTATGCACGATAAAATTTATTCCGCACTCTGATTTATTTTATTGTATTTATGGTTAGGAAAAAAATTATTTCTATGGTTATTGTGAAATATTTTATGGATGTTTGATGTGAATCATTTTTATGCCTCAAAATAAAAAGTATTTGAATTTTTAATTTTTTTTAAAATTTCTAATTTTAGGTTTATTTATTGGCATTTTCGAAAATTACTATTAGATATTTATTGAGTTTAAATGTTAAGAATTATGAATTTAAATAAATAGAAAAAATTTATTTTTCACATATTTTAAGTAGTAAAATATGTACGAGTCGTTACAGTTATCATCGTCATTTTTCATCATATTAAAGTCCAATTCAGATTTTGACTTGTGAATATGATTTTTAAATCATATTCTTATTTTTGTGACACATACTGAGTCGTTTCATTTGGATAACCGAGCTGATCAGGCTGACCAAACTACCGTAACTGCTACGATGATCCTTGCTACCATCAGTTTGCCTAGATAACATTCAATTTAACCCATTGGCATTACATAAGGCTTGTTCCAAATTGAGTTTTCTATTCAGACATTTTGGCGGCTGATCAATTGCATCATTGAGCTATAAGATATCATCGAAATGCTGTAGCTCGTCAGAATTTATGATTGGCTAAATTTGAGTTTCAACTTTCATCTTAAGTTAACAACTTAACACTTGAGTAAATATATTAGAAACACAATAATAAGTTTTGTTATCTTCAAAATCAAGATTGTTAAAATTTCTAAACCCAACAATGTATAAATATATACATATATCATGTATTATCAAGAGTTGATTATTCATAGTATTTTCAAGAATGAAAAATACCATATGAGAGTTTTAAATTATTAATGGAAATATATAATCCTGATCAAAATAAAATTTTGGTGGGATTAAAATATTAAGTTTATTAAATACATATCTTCAAAGAGTTGAATCTAGGGGTGTCAAAATGCGATACGACCCGTCAACCCGACACGACCCAACACGAAAAAAATGAGGTTCGGGTTGGGGTTTTTCGGGTTCGGGTTAGTGTTAGGTTAGACGGGTTTCGGGTTGGGTCGCGGGTTGACCCGAATTTTTTTTTTTTTTTGAAAATATTACCTATATTTTTATATATTGTATGTTTGAACAAAATTTATTGTATATTTATATGATAAATTTTCATCATTTAATATTTATTTGTATTTTTTTTATTTTTTTAACAATTGTTTATTTGATTTAGTAAATATACTTTTAATTTTCTACGATTAAACTTTCAAATTTAAATCGAAAATTTTGTTATTATGTGTTTAAATTAAAATATTACTATTATTTTTTATTTTTTCTAATTTTTTTCATTAATTTTTTTAAAAAAAATAAAAAAAATTCGGGTTAGGCGGGTTAGACGGGTTCGTGTTCGGGTTGGGAAAAAAAATAAAAAAATTCACGGGCCGACCCGAAACCCGACCCACTCGACCCGATTGACATCCCTAGTTGAAACACATAGTTAACACAAGAAAAATTAAGTCTAGATTTCTCTCTCTCACTTGAGAATTTCGACTGCCACCTTGACCACCAAGACACATGGCCAAAGCCACTACACGACCACTGCAACACCTTCACCTTGCCGCCACAGGGCCGCCAGAATGGTTGAAAAAAATTCGTGGAGATTTACAAGAAGAACCAATTCCTCGAATATCGGATTGGTTTGGTGTCCAACGTTCTTAAACACACGGGTTAATCAAATCTGAATATCCTATAAATGATTTAAATCATACGACGTTCAAAAACGTGTTGTACATCAAAATATTTTTTTATATAAATTTTTGCTGCATGTTGGGTGTGAGGAAACGGTACTCCAATAATTCTTCAATCATTTTTTAATTTACACCTATCTAGGTATAATCTATCCTATTTATTATAAATTTAGGCTTATTTTGGTTCATATGTTAATAGCATGATTGCTAAGTAATTTTCCGAGACTGTAGACGCTATTTTTAATTTTTTTTATTGACAAATAATCAAATTAAATAGGTGTGATTTATATAATCATACTTCGTACATTTTTCTTACTAATATGATAAATTTACATAATTTCCCTCTTCAACCTCATCTTTTTCAAAATAACGAATTTGTTTTTATTTTAAAATAACATAAATTTTTTATTTTTTATTATATAATCGTGATTTTATTTATGAAAAACATGGTTGATTAAAAATTTACTAAAAAAGAAAAGAATGATCGATAAATATTTGCTAAAACATCAATTAAAATTGGTTTTATTTTTGGAAAATATATCTTGGAAATGTATCAAAATTATAAAACTAATTTTTTTAATTAAAATTAGTTTTAAAAAGAGAAAAAAATATAATAATAGAGATATTTCGGTAGTATCACACATATAATTTATCACTCTATTATTTATTTCCATGTTATAAATAGTTATCATTTGATTATCACACATTTCCGTTAAACTATCATTCAAACTAAACATAGTTTTAAAGAACCAAATATCCCCAAATTAGAATTAACCTCATTTAAAAATTCATAATGTACCTGCGAAAGAGAGACTTAAGGCCCCATTCAGGTTTTGACTTGAGTTTATTTCATGTCGCATTTGTGAACAAATTTGCAATGTAGTCAGGGGCTGATTTAGAAAGAATGCGGATGTGGTAATTCGAATATCTCATAAGAATTGATTTTATAAAAATATACATATATACAAATTTAATTTGATGACATTAGTATTTGTTAGAATTCGATTAATATCTGGAATTTGTGAGATTATAGTGGAAATGGAACTAATTTATATGTCTGCCTCAATATAGTCAAAATATAGGTTAAAGAAATGGGGACCCTGATTAATTATATATATATATCTATCTATATTATATAAAAGTTGGGTAACAGAGACAAAAATGAACATCAATTTTTTCTTCCAACTTTGCCCTTATGTGATACGAATATTATACTTTTATTTTTTGTTTTTTTAATTCCAACAAACACTTTTATTTTTATTTTTTTAATTTCAACAAATCAAATATCACTTTAATCTCTGATAATTATAAAAAAAATTGTACACTCACACCGCGTGTGCATAGTAACTAGTATTGTGAGGTCCTTAACTCATAATCGTTATTACAATACTGTAAGGTCCAAAATTTAGACAACGTAATCCAACCGCATGCGAATCTAGGAAATTTGAAAATGAGTAAGTAATTGATTTTAATTGCTAATTAATTATGTGACATACTTGTGCATCTGCTAAATGAGATTTTTATTGTCATCATGCATAAAATTGTATTTTTAGGAATATTCAAGTGACGATCGAGGAACGGGAACCGAGGGCTGAAAAAAAAATGTAAAATATTTTTATTAAATGATTATTTTTAATTATTTAAAATATGGGTGATGCTTTTTAGCACTTTTGAAAATATAGGGTTTTGAGGTGATTTTATACGCCGAGACGTAAATTTTATCGGTGTTGGTTTTTCAACAAAAAATCGAGCTTCTTAGCAATCCGGCTAATAAATTCACATCTTTAAATAAAGAAAAACTTTGGTATTATTTTATTTAAATCTTAATTAGACTAATGGGCCTACTAAGGTGGCTTAATAAGCCTAATTAGCCTTGTAGGTGATTAACTTAGTATTTAATTTATTAATTAAATCAAACCCTAGTCTACTTGAAAGGAAAAATCGGCCACTCACTTTTTTAAAACTGAAAAAACTCTCCCAACACCACACAACACACACACGGCAGCTTTCTCTCAACAAAATCTCACGGCTGTACCTTGTTGGGAAGGAATTTTCGAAAGTTAGCTTCAAGCCATGATTTTGTTTCAAGTATTTTCGAATTTTTGCCTGCACCCATGAAGAAACATGATATTTTGATAAAAATTCCTAAAGCTTTTGTGAAAAGGGGACTGCCATGAATTTAGGTTGGAACCAGTGGTGTCTATGCATGATTTAAGTTACTAACATACTCACAATAACAACCAAAGTTGAAGCAAGGAGGAGCGAACAATGTGAAAAAAAAAAAGGAACGAAAGCTGCTGTCATGAGTTTAGGGGTTCAGGTTCCTTGGTCCAGGGGCTGGTTTGGGTCGTGGCTTGGGGCCAGGGCTCGGCCAAGGGATGGTTTAGTCGGGGAAGGGACCCTATCCAAGTGAGGGTTCGGTTCGTGAGGGCTGGTAGGAGTCCTTGTAAACAAGGACTCCTACCCGAGAGTGTGGGATGGGGCGCTGGGGTTTCACGGCTTGGGTATGGGAAGGAGTTCGGTCCAGGGCTCATGGAATGGGTTAGGGTGACTCTTTAGGGTCCTAGGAAGGTGTAATGGGGGTTGGTTCTGGTACTGGGTAGTCGGCTAGGTCCTCAAGTGTACAAAACTAAAGTTCACCCCATGTGCAACTCTCGGCCAGCTTATGTATCTTAAGGGAGGGTTTCGTTTTTGGGTTTTGGGGTGTCGTTTTTGCAAACTCAGAGTCCAGTAGGCTAATTTAACATGTTGGTCACCTTTTGGCTTGATTTGGTTTGGGGGTAACTCGATAAAATTAAGAGATGGCTCGGGGTCGAAATTTAGGTGNGGGTCGAAGTTTAGGTGTCAAAGTGAGTTTTAAAATAAAGGAAATTCGGAAAACGGCTCACGGGGGTCGAGTCGTGATCCATAAAGGCTAAAATAATATAAAAAGACTAAATTTAGAATTAAGGAATTTTATATTAAAGTTTGGTATTTTTCGGGATTAAAACACCGTTAAAATAATTAATAAAAGATAATTGAAAAAGTCTAAGTTTTAAACCAAATAAAATTACGAAAAAAATCCTATAAGCTTAAATAATTATTTGGGACATGTTAGAGTCATGAAATCAAGAAAAAAGTCAAAATCGAGAAATGTCGAGTCCAGGGGTAAAACGGTCTTTTTACACCTAAAAATTTGTAGAGGTCATGGCAGTGTCCTAAATGCTATTTTTATGATATCATGATTATTTTTAAATGTTTATGAAATGTTCATGCTTTAATTATGATTTTTAAATGTCCATGGGATTTTTATGATTTAAAGAAGACATTTAAAAGACATGTTGCATGCTTGGTTTCGAAAATGAAAAATGTAAATGTTATTCATGATTTTTCTAAAGTGATGAGGATGAAAAATGTTGAAGGAAGTGAAGTGATTGTGACTAATTCGTTAATAATGGCGACGTCGTGAGGGTTATGGTCCCAGTGGGAGCCCGACGATCGTGTTTCCATTATTGCGAATATGAGGTTATGAGGTTTGAGGAAGAATGGGAATATCGTGAGGGGAGAAGGCCCCAGAGGGAGCTCATTTATGGGAAAAGGCCCCAGAGGGAGCCCCGACGATCGTATCTCTATTCGATCATGTTAGGCCAAGGCTCAGTTGACCGGTGAGAGCGTCGCTGATGTCCTCGCCGCCCAGTACTGTGGTTATATTTAGATGGATCCATCGATCATGTCATGTGAGGAAAGTCACAATTAACGATCTGAATTCAACAAAGGAAAAAGGAAAAGGCTTATGTTCATGTTAAAATATTTTTATGTCATGTTAAGGGTTGAGGAAAAGTTTAAAGATTTTGTTTGCATGTCATGAAAGGTATTTTACGTAAAAGTATTTTTCACTGTTGCATGTGGTTTTATATGTATTATTTGTTATAAAGATTATGGTGTGTTGAGTCTTTAGACTCACTAGGTGTGATGGATGCAGGT
>NC_133313.1:8581906-8607758 GCF_012295235.1 Primulina huaijiensis
ATTGCAGTACCATTGACATCCTTGACTAAGAAGAATGCGAAATTCATTTGGGGACCCGAGTGTCAAGACAGTTTTGACAAGTTAAAGCAAGCCTTGATTTCAGCACCAGTGCTATTTATGCCATCGGGGCAAGGGGAGTATGTTCTTTATACCGACGCTTCTAAACTTGGTTTAGGCGCAGTTCTGATGCAAAATGACCGAGTTATAGCCTATGCGTCGAGACAGTTGAAGATTCACGAGAAAAACTACCCTACACACGATCTTGAGCTTGCAGCAGTAGTCTTTGCACTAAAAATTTGGAGACACTACCTTTATGGGGAGAAATGTAAGATATTCACCGATCATAAGAGTCTGAAATACTTCTTCACCCAAAAGGAGTTAAATATGAGACAGCGCAGATGGCTCGAATTGGTAAAGGATTATGATTGTGACATTAGCTACCACCCGGGGAAAGCTAATGTAGTGGCAGAAGCATTGAGTAGAAAAGCAGCAGTTATCACACATTTATCACTCCAAAGACCGTTGCAGTCCGAGATACAGCGGTTTGAGCTTACAGTGTATGCTAGGGGCAGGGCCCCTAATCTTGCCACATTAACAGTACAGCCTACTTTGAGAGACAGAATTCGTGACGGGCAGTCGACTGATGAGCAGTTGCAAAAGTGGAAAGCTAGAGACGAAGCCAAGGGCCGGAATGTATATTCAATATTGGACGGCCTGGTCCGTTATCGAGACCGTATATGGGTTCCTAGTGACGATTCCATGAGAAATCTTATTATGAAGGAAGCCCATGACTCACCATATTCCATTCACCCGGTCAGCACAAAAATGTATAGAGATCTGCAGTCGTTATATTGGTGGCTAGGCGTGAAGAGGGACATTTTGAAGTTTGTATCCGAGTGTTTGACTTGCCAACAAGTTAAAGCCGAGCATCAAAGACCAGCAGGGAAATTGAAGCCACTCCCTATTCCTGAGTGGAAATGGGAAAATGTCACCATGGACTTCGTCGTGGGCTTGCCAAAGACAGTTAAGGGATTTAATGCTATATGGGTGATAGTTGATCGTCTTACTAAATCAGCGCACTTTCTACCTATCAAGACGACCTTCACATGATTCAGTACGCCGAGTTGTATATTCGAGAGATAGTTCGTTTGCATGGGATTCCTGTATCCATTGTTTCTGATAGAGATCCGAGATTCACGTCATCCTTCTGGAAAAATCTACATGCAGCGATGGGGACCAAGTTATTATTCAGTACAGCATTTCATCCTCAGACCGATGGACAGTCAGAAAGAGTTATACAGATTTTGGAAGATCTACTTCGAGCATGTGTTATTGATTTCCAAGGCAGTTGGGAACCAAAATTACCTCTAGTGGAGTTCACCTACAATAATAGCTATCAATCATCAATCGGGATGGCTCCTTTTGAGGCACTCTACGGAAGGAAATGTAGATCTCCTATTCATTGGGACGAAGTTGGTGAAAGAAGAGAGATTGGCCCAGATGTGATTGAAGAGACTACCGAGCTTATAGTCAAAATTCGCGATAGAATGAAGACGGCGCAAAGCCGACAAAAGAGTTATGCAGACAAACGACGAAGGGACTTGGAGTTTGCAGTGGGCGACCATGTATTTGTGAAAATAGCACCCATGAAGGGAGTCATGCGCTTTGGCCAGAAAGGCAAGCTTAGCCCAAGATTTATAGGCCCGTTTGAGATTTTGGAGAAGATTGGTACACTAGCTTATAGAGTGGCATTGCCACCAGTGCTTTCTGGAGTTCACAATGTGTTACACATTTCTATGTTGCGGAAGTACATGTCGAATCCGTCACACGTGCATAATTATGAACCTCTTCAATTAACTCAAAATATGACATATGAGGAAAGACCCGTCCAGATCTTAGCAAGACAAGAAAGGCGATTGAGGAACAAAGTCATTCCAATGGTCAAGGTCAAGTGGCTGAATCACTCGGAAGAGGAAGCTACTTGGGAAACCGAGAGGGACTTGAAGGGCCGCTATCCAGAACTATTCGGTAAGTTATAAATTTCGAGGACGAAATTCAATTTAAGGGGGGAGGAATTGTAAGGTCCAAAATTTAGACAACGTAATCCAACCGCATGCGAATCTAGGAAATTTGAAAATGAGTAAGTAATAGATTTTAATTGCTAATTAATTATGTGACATACTTGTGCATATGCTAAATGAGATTTTTATTGTCATCATGCATAAAATTGTATTTTTAGGAATATTCAAGTGACGATCGAGGAACGGGAACCGATGGCTGAAAAAAAAATGTAAAATATTTTTATTAAATGATTATTTTTAATTATTTAAAATATGGGTGATGCTTTTTAGCACTTTTGAAAATATAGGGTTTTGAGGTGATTTTATGCGCCGAGACGTAAATTTTATCGGTGTTGGGTTTTCAACAAAAAATCGAGCTTCTTAGCAACCCGGCTAATAAATTCACATCTTTAAATAAAGAAAAACTTTGGTATTATTTTATTTAAATCCTAATTAGACTAATGGGCCTACTAAGGTGGCTTAATAAGCCTAATTAGCCTTGTAGGTGATTAACTTAGTATTTAATTTATTAATTAAATCAAACCCTAGTCTACTTGAAAGGAAAAATCGGCCACTCACTTTTTTAAAACTGAAAAAACTCTCCCAACACCACACAACACACACACGGCAGCTTTCTCTCAACAAAATCTCACGGCTGCACCTTGTTGGGAAGGAATTTTCGAAAGTTAGCTTCAAGCCAAGCGTCGACACGTCCCGTTCTTCGTCGTCAAAGGATATTCGAGCGTATATTACGCAAAGGCACACCTTAATCTCCTTTTTCTCATCCATCATATCATATTATCGTTTAAATTATTGTATGTATGAAGGCCATGATTTTGTTTCAAGTATTTTCGAATTTTTGCCTGCACCCATGAAGAAACATGATATTTTGATAAAAATTCCTAAAGCTTTTGAGAAAAGGGGACTGCCATGAATTTAGGTTGGAACCAGTGGTGTCTATGCATGATTTAAGTTCCTAACATACTCACCATAACAACCAAAGTTGAAGCAAGGAGGAGCGAACCATGTGAAAAAAAAAGGAACGAAAGCTGTTGTCATGAGTTTAGGGGTTCGGGTTCCTTGGTCCAGGGGCTGGGTTGGGTCGTGGCTTGGGGCCCGGGCTCGGCCAGGGGATGGTTTAGTCGGGGAAGGGACCCTATCCAAGTGAGGGTTCGGTTCGTGAGGGCCAGGGCTCCTCCACTTAAAAGATTTCGTCCTAGAAATCTTAAGTGTCCATATATACATAACATTGGAAAACATATAATATGTCACCAGTTATAGTACATATCAAAACAAAAATCAGTAAATGGATCATCATACACTGAATACAATGGAATAGATGGAATCGAATCAAATAAGTGTGGATATGATTCTCGCATCTTGCTTTCCGATTTCAATGTTGACTCTTCCACACCATGTCGTGTCCATTGTACTCGAACTAGTGGAATTGATTTATTACACAATATATTCTTCTTCCGATCCATAATGCAAATAGGTAGTTCAACATAGGAAAGTGAAGGATCAAGCTCAACCTCATCAGGTTGAAGCACATGTGATGGATCTGGTTCATACTTTCTCAACATAGAAAAACGAAACACATCGTGAATGGCAGATAAAACTGGTGGCAATGCCGACCGATAAGCAAGATCTCCGACTCGATCAAGGATCTCATAGGGACCAACATATCGAGGAGATAATTTTCCTCGCATGCCAAATCGAACTGTGCCTCTGAAGGGAAATATTTTCAAAAACACTTTATCACCTTTCTGGAATTCTAAGGGTCGTCTTTGTTTTTTAGCATAAATCGTTTGACGATCCTGTGCAGCTTTCATTCGCTGTCGAATCAAATGAACCTTGTCATTCATTTCTTGTACCATATCAGGTCCAGTCAGTTGTCTTTCACTAATTTCATCCCAGAATAACGGTGATCTGCATCGTCTCCCATATAATGCTTCCAATAGTGTCATACCAATACTCATTTGGAAGCTATTATTATAAGAAAATTCTACCAATGGTAAGACATCTTGTCATCCCATTTTAAAATCCATCACAAAATCACGTAACATATCTTCTAATGTTTGAATTTTATGCTCAGTTTTGCCATCATTTTGAGGATGATAAGTATTACTCATAATCAAACGCGTACTCATAGCTTCTTGGATACTACCCCATAATTTAGAAGCAAATCTGGGATCACGTTCAGATACAATCTAGACTGGTACACCATGCAGCCTCACAACATTCTCGATGTATAAACATGCCATTTTCTTATATAGATAAGTCCGCTCATACGGTATAAATGCATATTTCGAAAGCCGGTCGATAATAACCCAAATAGCATCACATCCCTTGGGCGAACGAGGTAATTGAGTGACAAAATCCATAGCAATATGTTCCCAATTTCATTTTGTAATTTCAAGACTATGGAGTAATCCTCTCGATTTCATTCATCAGCTTTCACTTGCTAACAGATAATACATTTTGAAATAAATTTAGCAATGTCCTTCTTCATACGTCTCCACCAGAATCGAGGTCTTAATGTCAAATAAATTTTTCGGCCTCCACGGTGAATACTGTATTTGCTACAATGTGCTTCAAGAAGAAGGGCAGATTTCAAATAACAATTATCAGGGACTACCAGCCGACCATTAAGTCGTAAAGAACCATCAGAAGAAATCTGAAATCCAGAAGGATGTCCTGTAGATACCAGTTCTTTAGACTTTTGAATCTGAGCATCGTTTTGTTGGGCCTTTCGTATTTTTGATACCAAATTAGGCTCAATTTGCAATGCTGAGACGGTGATAGAAGTCCAATTCGAGTGAAAAGTCCAATCATAAGTACATATATCCTCGTGTACTTTGGCGACATTAATAAAGGCTAAAACAGAGTCATGATCTTTACGACTAAGGGCATCCGCAGTAACGTTCACCAATCATGGGTGATACTGAATCTAACAATCAAAATCCTTCAGGAGATCCATCAATCTGCATTGCCTCATATTCAAATCAGATTGAGAAAAGAGATATTTCAGACACTTGTGATATGAATAAACAACAAACTTTTCTCCGTATAAATAATGACGCCAAATCTTCAAAGCAAACACAATGGCAGCAAATTCTAGATCATGAACAGGGTAACGAGTTTCATGAGATTTCAATTGACGAGACGCGTAAGCAATCACCTTGCCATGTTGCATCAGAACATAGCCCAAACCTTTACCAGATGCATCTGTACATACTACAAATCTCCGGTACCTGAGGGAATAGTAAGCACATGTGTTGTGGTCAATCGCGTCTTCAATTAAAAAAAACTAGCTTCACATTCATCTGACCAAATGAATTTTCTATTCTTCTGTGTAAGTTGAGTAATAGGTTTAGCTATTTTCGAAAATCCTTCAATAAAATGATGATAATAACCAGCTAAACTCATGAAACTATGGATCTCAGGGACACTCGTAGGTCTCGACCAATTCAATATAACTTCAACCTTAGCGGGATCAACAGATATGCCATGTCTCGAAATGACGTGGCCCAAAAATACTACTTTGTCCATCCAAAATTCACATGTGGACAATTTCGCATATAAATGACCATTGCGAAAAGTTTGAAGTACAAGTATCAAATGTTCAGCATGCTCCTTTTTCGAGACATCAACAACATAGATAAGATAACCCTCATCTCCGCTAAACAAAAGCTGGGACATTTCCAGAGGAGACCAAAAGAATTTTAGCTTGGGAACCCTTGCCATAAAAATTCCACTTGGGACCATCAACAGGTCGAAATCGAACCACTCCATGAAAACAATCGACAATAGCTCGACTATTGTCAAGATGTCCATGCCAACAATACAATCGAAGTCGTGCATTGGAAGGACAATCAAATTTAGAAATATCACATTATCCTCACATATCAATACACAATTATGCACAACTTTCTCATACAGAATAATCTTTCCTGCTGGTGTGGCTATCGATAACGTATCATACAACGGAGTACACATAATATCATGAGATGCGACAAATGCATGAGATATGAATGAGTGAGATGCTCCTGTATCAAATAAAACAAGTGCAGGATAATCGCAAAGCATGCAAATACCTGCAATAACACCACCATGAGCTTCTTTTGTCTGATCCTGAGTCAGGGCATATACTCTAACTTGGGGAGGGCCTTGTACGGTCTGACTACCAGGACCTTGATATCGTGGAATATTCGACTGCTGGAAAAAAAGTACTAGGAACAGAAGATATCATCATACTAGGGCCACCTCGAAATCCTGGATGGGGTTGGGACGAAGTCATACCCCTATTCGGACATACACGAGAGAAATGATCTTCCTGCCCACAATGATAACAAGTACCAAATATACCCCGACACTGCTCAATAGTATGCTTGCCTCCACAATGGATATAGTAAGGAGCAATAACGAGACTCCCTCCTTGGGATCCACTGGAACTAGAAGAAGATGAAGAAGCAGTAGAACTATTCTTTTTAAACTTTTTACCTTTTGGATTCAAGGAGGCTGCTGAGCTGACACGTGAGGTAGAGGAACGTACTGAGGACCTCCTCGCCTTAATCCAGCTTCGGCTGCCTTGGCTCGTTCAACTGGCTCTACGTAGCTAGTAGGCAAACCTGAAATGACAAAAATATATATAACAAGATGTAACTCATTCACAAACCTGTTATACTTCGCCTTTGCATTTGCAGCTACATGAGGCGCATATATCAACAAGGTAGAAAATTTTGAAGCATATTCTGCAACAGTCATCGTTCCCTGCTACAGACTATTGAATTCATTTTCCTGGGCAGTGTAATAATATGGAGGAGAGTACTGCTCAAGAAATTTGGCCTTGGAGACATCCCATGTGACTTCAATGCCAATCTCTTTCAATCCAATCTCAGCAGCTTCCTACCAAGATTTTACTCGATTCTTTAATTGATAAGGGAAAGTTTCATTCTCCGAGACTTTGAATATTCAACAGTATTAAAAAAGTGCTCAATATCCTTCAACCAGGCCTCTACTCTTTCTGCACTCTCGGTGTCAAAGAACCTCGGTGGTTTCAAATCCTGGAATCGAGTCATAATCAAATCCATGGACATTCCTTTGAATTGTCCAACTATCTTCTCAGTACTACTACTCGTAGCAGTTTCATTTGTGGGATCCATCTTCAAAATATAGTATGAATATTACAAATAAATATCAATTACACCTCATCAAATCATATCAAATCATCAATCTCATCAACAACTTACTCAAACTAAATCAAGTAGAAGCAAGTAATACAAGTAAATCAAATACAAATGCACAATTCATTTGTGCCTATTCAAGTGTACACAAAACTCAATTGAGCATCCCCAGCTATGCTCTGATACCATAAGATGTATGTTTCTTAACACCTAATCGTTATTACAATGCAATTTGATTACAGTTAATTAATTACAGCGGAAAATGAGTAAAAAAANCACACACACACACACACACAAATATACACTAGGATAAACAACAAAACCTCAACTCAGATATGACTTCCTCCAGAAGTACCAACTCCGGCCTCATGATAACCTGGAGTATCTGCCATTGTCCACACACAAAGACAACAACAGCTTCCCTTGGGGGTGAGCACAAGCTCCGTATGGAACAACCATAATATATAAAACATGTATCTACACAATGATATATGATATGCAATGCATTCATGTCGTGGGGATATCATGTCAAATTCCCATCCACTGAGCATGTATTAGAACCAATCAGATCGCTATAAAATCAATGCTCGAGCTGACACACTGGCCTCAATCAAGTGTAAGGGATAATCGTATATTAGCATCGGCAAAGCGTCATCAAATCCCAAATCTCAATCAATCAATCAATCGGCGCCCAGAATGACTATGTTTTGAGGGCCACATAATGCCATACATATTGTCGTGCTCCAACGATCATAGTTCAACGTACATGTCATGTATCGATGTATGAATAAAATGATGTGTGTTAACAAAATATTTATTTTATACATCGATATCCAATCATGAATGTCATGTATTCCACATCAACTCAACAAATAAGGCATATAGACACATAATTTCAGTCAAATCAATTAAACATATATCATATGACACAGATATCTACCATATATTACTCGGTCGCAACATACCTCAATTTTTCGTTTCCAGTCAATGTAGCTTTATCCACAAGTAGAATTTTAATACAGATAACCAATCTACATTATTAACATATTTATTTCAATCATTGAATTCATTTGGAATCAACAATTTAAGTTTCAAAATCTTTTGAAACTTTTAAAATTCATATCAAATTGAAATTATAACATAATTCAATTTCGAATTTGAAAGTTAGTTTCTTGTCGGTTATTCTATCGCATATATTGAAATCAACTCCAAATAAATGCTATTCTAGCTATTTAATAAATACAAGTTCTGAATCGAGAAGAACATTACCTCAAAAAACGCTCTCGACGCGAGGATTCCGAATATATAATTTGTTTCGAGTTTTGACAACATTTCGAAGTAGATTCGAACGAGAGAACTCGATTTATTCGCTTTTCTTTCGAAATTCAGAGGAAAAGAAAAGAAGGAATAGCGTTGGATTCATTCTTATCAACTTAAATATCGTGCAACTAAGGTGTTGAGTGCAAATGAATTACCACCCTAGCACGCCGAGTTCTGCCCGAAAAGTTCATCGTGCTGCGCTGGGTGCAAATGAAGTGGTGCTCTAGCGCCGGGTTCTGTCCAAAAACTTTTACAATGCCACGCTGGGGCGGTCAAGAATTGGCGCCCTAGCGCGCCATGTTCTGTCCGGAACGCTAGGTTTCGAATTAGCAAAAGTTGTCAACATGAAAGTTGTAGATTCTCATTCTCCCAAAATGTGTTAGTTCAAGAACTTCAATGTACACGATGCACTTCGGGATGATTTTGCCCCTATTTTCAAATAGATTTGGACAAAAGTCAAAACACGAAAATTGTAATACTATGTATTAGCTTTTTAATGAAATTAGTTTCATTTCATTTGGACTAATACTCATATCATTTTGCTAAAAACCGGAACATGTGTCACTTCTCCATTGCGGTTTACCATATTCTTTAAACACAATTCAATTACTACTACATTCATTATGTAAGGTCCAGGAAGTTTAAATTTGCGTAACTTGAATGCATGCAATCTAGAATTTTATTTAAATCATTTGTTTATTTTTTTTATGCATTTAATGCATAATTAATGCATGGTTAGGATTTATTTTACGATATTTTTAAAAGTTCACGCATTAGGGTTTCTAGATGCATCTCGCGCTCGAATGAGGAATGGAGAGCGGGGATTTATCAGAAAAAATATTTTTATTACATGATTAATTTTAATTAATTATTATGAGTTGTTTTTAAGGGTGTTTTCGTAAAAATGGGCATCGGTGTGTATTTTTACTCGCCGGATCGTATTTTTAACCGGCACGCAAATTTTATCGAAACGGAGGACTTTTTGAGGGCTCGGACAATATTTTCAAAAACGTACCTAAATGAAATATTTTTCGGGAGTGTGTTTGGGCTTGTTGGGTTTATTTTTAAACTTAGTGGGATCAAGACCCTTTTTAAACCTTTTAAAATATAATTAAGGGCCCATTAATGATTTGTTTTCTATTTAATTACACCTTAAACCAACCCTAAACCAAATTAGACTAAAGTGGCCGCCCATCCCCTCTACACCAGCAGCTTTTCACGTAAAAACCCGCAGCTTCATTGCTGAAAAATTCGGTCCTCCATTACTTGTCAAGCAAGCCTTCTCCCCGCTCCTCCGGTGCATCTCTGACGCGCGTTTCTTCGAGTTTTTGAGCACCTACACTACAAGGCACACTTTTATTTTCGTTTTTCTCCTCATTCATTTCATAGTATTGATGAAATATATGTAAATGCATGTCCATCCTTTGATCTAACACATGGTTACGTTTTTGTTCAAGTTTTGTCACGAACATCGCATCTACATGTTCCATACTCACGTTTTTCATGTGTTGGTGCATGGGACTGCCGATTGGTGTTGTTAGGGGGTTGAAACATGTCAAGGGGAAATTAGGCTGGAGTTGAAGGTAAGCAAGTCAAGCTAAGGGCCGAGGGGTTGTGTTGAGGGGTTTGGCTCGTTTTGCTTGTGGATCATGTAAGGGGGAGCCGGTGGTGCAAGGGCTTCACCGAGCCATGGACCAGACCCTGGTGGGTCTGAGAAGAGGCTCAGGGAGGCTCAACCACCGCTGGAACCAACCTTGAAGCCGGCCGATTGCGTGTAGGGAGATGAGGCTCGGGTGATGCGATTTCGGGGTAATAACGAGTGTGTGCGTCGTGGGCCTTGCATGGGGCTGTGGCCGTGAGTGAGTAGGTCCAGTAGGGTCCTATGGGTTGTGAGGGAGGCTTGTCCATGGGTGGTTCTCGAGGGTTAAGTCTAGGGTTGGTAAAACTCGAGTTGGTGCGACTAGAGTTCGAGGATGTGTTAGAGCCGATAACTCCAGCAGCATTTCAGGGGCTGTTCGAAGGTTTAGGGGGTCTGGTTTTGATGAGTTAGGGGCTGTTAGAGTGTGTTTTAGGTATGGTAAAAATTTTGGGAAAATTCGGTTAAATTTCGGGTCAATTCGGGTTAAAACTGGGACTCCGGTCTAAGTTTTAAAACGAATCGATTAAGTTTTGAAACGGGCTCAAGTTTATGTCTCAGAAATACTTTTAAATGTGTTTTGCGGTGTTTTAATTAGTTTGGTAAGCTTCGATAGAAATTTTGAGATCCAAGGGTAAAACGGTCATTTTGGGTTTCCAGGAGCAAAATGGTAATTTTTGCACCCGAGTCCAGTTTTTAGTCCTGGCAGCGCTCTGATCACAAATTTATCATGTTTTTAAATGTTTACGCAACATGCATATGATTTTTATGTAATTATGAAAAATACGATGCATGCTTTGTTTTAAGGAAAAATTACGTATAAGCATGAGTGATGAATATGATGACACGTTTTTGAAAGATGGGAATTTGTTGTGACTAATACGATAACACGATGCATGTAAAGCCAGGGCTCAGTGGGCGGGTAATGTTGTCACTGATGTCCTCGTCGTCGGGTACCTCGGTTACACGTAGATAGATCCATAGACTGATATGATAATACGAAAGTCACAACTGACGAACAGAATTCAAATTAAGAAAATTAACATGTATATGTTGATATGATGATATGTGCTATGATTATTATTATGTTTTGACAGGTTACGATTATGCATACGTTTTTCCATGATCACGAAATGTATGTTAAATACGGTATTTCTCACTGTTGCATGATATGTATATGTATTTGATATCATGGTACAGGTGTGTTGAGTCTTTAGACTCACTAGGTTTGAATGTTGCAGGTGAGCATGTCCATGAGGGGACAAGAGGGGCTGAATTCTGAGTATGCAGGGCTGGATGTGCGCACACGACCCGAGGACCACACCTTTCTGCACATCACGTTTTTATGAGTTTGAGTGGACATGAACATTTTGATACGTTGATTTTGTTATGGTGATGATCATCAGGATATTTACTTGAGTTATTTTACGTACACATATTATGTTCGTGTCGACAATTTTAAACTGCATTATTTTTAGTTGCAAAAAAATTTACGATTATTTTTAAATGACATATTTTCAGTATGGTTGCATGTATGCAAAATAGTTAAATGTTTATTTTTAAAAAAATAAGAAATTTAGCAGCATTTTAAATTAGTAAACGTCATAGTTTGTATCAGAACCGACCTCTTCTAGTACGGTGTGGTTCAGAGACGAACCAAGCGGAAGCTGGTGTGCAGGTGAGGCCTGGGGCCGAAGAGGGCGGGGGGTGATCGCCGATGCCATGAGGTTACACGGACAATGAGCGGCTCCTGGCAGGCTTCTAGGCGGAGGGAACATGAATGAACCGATCTTATACCGGAAGAGAGGGTGTTGGAACATTTCATGTGTTGCAATCCTGATTTTAATGTTAACAAAACTTGTTATTGTATTTCTAACATATTTACTCATTGTGAAGTTGCAAACACAAGAAGCAAACTAAAACTGAATTTAGCCAAACTGAATTTCTGACGAGCTTCGGTGTTTTGAAGATATCTCCCTGTTGGATGATTCAAATGACAATCCGCCAACTGAACTGATCAGAAAATTCAATTTGGAACAAGTCGTATTTCACGTTAGTTGGACAAATTCAGATGTTATCTAGGTCAAACCGATCTTAACGGATCGCACAAAGACAACAATCAGTTGAGTTTGAGCAGTTGCGATATTTTTGTCATATCTCTCAGCTCGGTTATCAAAATGAAACGATTCAGTATACGTTGGAAAGATAAGACAATGATCTACAAATTATCTTCAGAAGTCAAAGTCTGAATCAAAGCTTAAGATGCTGATATATGGCAATGAAGCTACTGGTTTTGCACAAACTGAAATCATCTAGGCTGATTTCAGCACACCAGCTGAACTGAACCAGCAGCTGACCAGTTGAACTGAATGACCAGTTGAGTTGACCAGTTGGGAAAATGTCCAGTAAGGTGAATTTGACCGTTGAAATTTCAGAAACAATACAGAAACTTTCCAAACGGTTATATTCTTGTGTCTAATGTATATATCATTGTTGGGGCTTATAAATACAACATCTTGAAGATCAAACAAGAGCTTTTTAAGAGGATTCAAAGCATGGGCAGTTAGCACGAAGAAATCAGCTAGTTGAGAGCTCAAGCCCTTGTGTGAGGATACATTTGATATGTACACTGTAACTGATAAATTTCTCACACACAATCACTCACACATATACAAGAGAGTTGAACTTCAAATATTAGTTGAGTGAGTCTTCACACAAAGACGTTAAAGAATGTGTTTGTAGTCTTTGCATATGAGACATTAAACAATATGCTGATTGTGAGGTGCTGTCTACAATCTTGAAAGCTAGGAGTTCAGTTAGGCCGTAGTGTAAGTCCTAAGCTGAGTGGGTTTGTAAAAACTTTCGTATAAATCAAAGTTTTCTAGTGAATCCTTCCCAAGGGGAAGAAAGGGTGACGTAGGAACATTTGAAGTCTCCGAACATCCTCCAACAAATTTGTGTCTATTCATTTATTGCATTTACTTATTATTTCCACTGTTTTGAAGATGCATTGTTGAAGCATTTTATGTGTTCTTCAAATACCAAAATATTGCATACAAAGTGTTTGATAAAGTGCTTCAACTAAAACATTTTTACTCATTCAACTTGCATATTTTTAAATGCTTTACAAAATATTTAATCGGTTTTTACGAATGATTATTTCGAGTATTTTCCGCTTGGTTTGAACACCAAACTCGATTTAATTCATCGGTGTTCAATATTTCAAGAACCGAGCTATTGTAGCTCAGCGATTTTCTCTCCCAACTGATCCTAACAAGTGGTATCAGAGCGAGTTGTTCTTGAAAGAACGAAACTGATTTTGGTGTTTAAAATTCGAAAATTTCAAAATTTTTAAACATATATATGCAAAACTGAATTTTCACGCAGTTTGCAACGACTGTAGGAAAAATGACATATCTCCTTGCTCGATTGTCCAAATGATGGACTGCTTTTTGCGTTGCAAACTAGACTCATAGAGGTTTACAGCGGTATAAAATTTGCAACCTATTTATGCTCGAGAAAAAGCAGTTTATTCGTTGAAGGCAGAGCATATGTGTTGCAGCATAAAACGAGCCATGAAGAAAATTGGTTAGTCACTCCTCTAGTTTTATAGATTTCAAACTTTCAAAAATATAAGGAGAGAACTAATTAATGGAGAGATTATTTTTAAATATTGAGGGGGAGAAAATTTTGTGCTCAAAATGTGATTTTTTGATTCACACAAAAAGGGGGAGAAATATGTTAGTTGAATTGATTGTTTATCCAAGTTTTGTGATCATAAAAATGAGGAGATTGTTAGAATATTTCATGTTCGAAATCTTTATTTTGATGTTAACAAAACTTTTTATTGTATTTCTAACATATTTACTCATGTGTGAAGTTGTAAACACAAGAAGCAAACTAAAACTGAATTCTAGCGAGCTTCGGTTTTTTGATGATATCTCCTATCTGGATGATTCAAATGACAATCCGCTAACTGAACTGATCATAAAACTCAATTTGAAACAAGTCGTATTTCACATCAGTTGAGCAAATTTGGAATTTATCTAGGTCAAACTGATCGTAACTGATCGCACAAAGACAGCAATCAGTTGGGTTTGAGCAACTGCGATATTTTGGTCATATCTCTCAGCTCGGTTATCAAAATGAAACGATTCAGTATACGTTGGAAAGATACGACAATGATCTACAAATCAGCTTAATAAGTCAAAGTCTGAATAGAAGTTTAAGATGCTGATATATGGAAATGAAACTATTGGTTCTGCACAAACTGAAATCATCTAGGCTGATTTCAGCACACCAGCTGAACTGAACCAGCTGCTGACCAGCTGAACTGAACTTAACCAGTTACTGACCAACTGAACTGAACCAGCAGCTGACCAACTGAACCAGACCAGCTGTTGACCAACTGAACCAGCTGAACTGAACCGAACCGGTATCTGACCAACTGAACTGAACTGAACCAGCAGCTGACCAGTGGAACTGAATGACAAGTTGAGTTGACCAGTCGGAAAAATGTCAAGCAAGGCGAATTTGACTGTTGCAATTTCAGAAACAGTACAGAAACTTTCGAAACTATCATATTCTTGTGTCTAACGTATATATCATTGTTGGGGCTTTTAAATACAACATCTTGAAGATCAAACAAGAGCTTTTTAAGAGGATTCAAAGCATGGGCAGTTAGCATGAAGAAATCAGCTAGTTGAGAGCTCAAGCCCTTGTGTGAGGATACATTTGAGATGTACACTGTAACTGATAAATTTCTCACTCACAATCACTCACACATATACAAGAGAGTTGAACTTCAAATATTAGTTGAGTGAGTCTTCACACAAAGACGTTAAACAATGTGTTTGTAGTCTTTGCATATGAGACAATAAACAATATGCTGATTGTGAGGTGCTGCCTACAATCTTCAGAGCTAGGAGTTCAGTTAGGCCGTGATGTAAGTCCTAAGCTGAGTGGGTTTGTACAAACTTTTGTATAAATCAAAGTCTTCTAGTGAATCCTTCCCAAGGGTAAGAAGGGGTGACGTAGGAGCATTTGAAGTCTCCGAACATCCGTAAACAAATTTGTGTCTATTCATTTATTGCATTTAATTATTATTTCCACTGTTTTTAAGATGCATTGTTGAAGTATTTTATATGTTCTTCAAATACCAAAATATTGCATACAAAGCGTTTGATTAAATGCTTCAACTAAAATATTTTTACTCATTCAACTTGCATATTTTTAAATGCTTTACAAAATATTTAATCGGTTTCTACGTAGGATTATTTCGAGTATTTTCTGCTTGGTTTGAACACCAAACTCAATTTAATTCATCGGTGTTCAATATTTCAATAACCGAGCTATTGTAGCTCAACGATTTTCTCTCCCAACCGATCCTAACATAGGGATTCCGAAACTGTTCAGGTATGAGACTATGCTGTTGAGGAGGGCTTAAAAGATTTGATATGTACTACTCATATCAAGATGGCGCATCTTCTTTTCGGTAGCTCATCACATAAGAACTCCAAAGTTAAGCGTGTGATTGACTTGAGGTAATTCTGAGATGGGCTTTGAGAAGTTTCCTTGGGTGCGTGTGAGTGAGGACATAAGCACGCTGGAAAGACTCGTCTTGATACTGTGAGTACAGTCGTCGAATCTGGGTCGTTACACATTATCAACACATATTCTCTCTAATAACGTAACAATTTATGAATTATCGATAATCAAAGTATGATTGACGATAATAATATACACGGTCCTTACAAGTATATATAAAGGTTGAGGACTTTAGTGATCCGAATTTATGACATAAATTAGTTTTTACGAAAATACTCTCGATTTATTATTGTCATGATCATCATCATGATTCATATATATAAAATTATGTGTGTTGTTCAATAGTTAATATTTACTTGTAGTTAGAAGATAAATAGAGATATTTCATAGTCGTAGGAAACACGATTTAGTAAGAAATATACGTGCATTAAATTTTACTTCATATCTATTTGTTTTCTTCGCTACGTACAAACAAAATATTAATGATTTCGTAGTCTAGGACTCACTAGACTTTGTTTTACGGAGTTTTGGGGAAAATTAACACGTACGTTTGATTCCAATTTCGGAATAATTTTTTATTGTAGATTTCAAATTATTTTAAAGTAATAAAATATGATTTTTGTGTAAGTATATAATATTATAAAGTAATCTTCGGAAACGACTGAACAATTGAGTTAAAACTAATGTATATACTAAAATGCGAAAAAAAAGTACAGTTGAGAGGAAAATAATTATAATGAAAATTAGATATCATATTTGTTTTAATTGTTGGTGGTTGAAAGTAAAATCTCTAGCAAGTAAATTCAAATATTTAGGTTACATAAACATACTCTATTTCTAAATTTATTTTGGTTCTCTCTTTTCTTTGTTTTCTCATTTCTGTATTTGCTATTATTACAACCAAGTTGAATTAGAAATGAAAATAACATTAGTAAATAGTTTGTGAAAGAAGGTAGATGAGATCCTACCTATATGGGCACTACCTTCACTTCATTTCAACGGATAAGATCTTGTCACACATACAATTCCAAAAAAAGGTGGAACCGACAAATCTTGGCCATCCATCTTATCATGGGGACAACGCCCACATGGGTAGGATGAAATAAACCGTGAAAGCATGCTAGGATTCATATAAATAAATATATTGGAAGAAATTTTTCTATTAAGATTGTGTCGGTCATTGTGGTAAGAGGTGAGACTTATTCCCTATTCTTTAGTTTTTTACCTTTTTTTCATACAAACTAAGATTTATTTAATTAAAAGCAAAAAACATAAAAACAACGCATTGTAGTGCTATTCTATTATTCAAAAAGATATTAAGATATTTTCATATGTAAAACAAACATTATTATTACACAATAATGATATAAAAACGATTATTGAAAGGAAACAAACTCAAACAAGACTCAACAGCAAAAGTCACAAGCTGCAAAGTACAAAGCTTCTCAATTCACATTTTTGCATCTCGTTCAACCCGCGGCCTTACTCCTGCGAACTCGACTGCACTCCCGCTTTATCCACTAGAATCAATACACGAAATATTAGTAAGTAAAAATTTAGCATCCCAAAACTATAAGTACACGTTCACTCAAGCGATTGGAAGCTTACCATAAGTTTCGTTAATGGAGTCCTGAGCAGTTTGCGTCCCTGTGCCTTTCCCAATCCAAGATCCAACAGCATCCTTCACCCTCCCAACAACACCGGGTCCTGAGCTCTCACGGCCCGCATCCAAAGCGTCCTCGCCTTCCCGCTTACCTTCTACGCCTGTGCCTAGACGGGTCGCGACCTCTTCTGATTCTGTCACCTTCCCCATTGGCTTCTCTTCCCCTGTTTTATGCAAGTAGCCCTCCTTTTTCTTGTGCAGTGCATCAGTAATAGCCTCGGATAGCGCCTTGTCTTCATCTCCAGGCTTCAATTTCTCAGCCCAGTAGTCTCTCGACGACACCCCTTTATCAGCCCCTGTGGCTGTTGCGCCTCCGCCGCCCTGGAATTTAGACATCACAGCAGTCCCAGCGCCTGCCACTTTGTCATAGACAGGGTTCAGTGTGTCGGTGATTCTCTTCGTGTAACCTGGTGTTGATTCTGATTCAGGCTTGTTAGAAGGACTTATTCCTTCTTGGCCAGACGCTATGCCTTGGTTCACTGCTTCTCCACCGCCCTGGAATTTAGACATCACAGCGGTGCCAGCGCCTGCCACTTTCTCATAGACAGGGTTCAGAGTTTCAGTTATTCTCTGCGTGTAACCTGGTGTCGATTCCGATCCAGGCTTGTGGGAAGGACTCGTCCCTTCTTTTTCTGGAGCTCCGCCGTATCCTAGCTTCGATGCGACCAAGTTCTTAGCGTAGACAGCTTTATCAGTAAGCGCAGAGGTCGCAGAGGACACTTTTCCTGTTGTGGTGTCACGTGGCATGCCTTCCGTTGTGTTGGAATCGAAACTTTTCGGGCCTGATTCAGTATTATCCTGCGTTGTAAGTTGATTGGATTCTGGATTGAACTGATCTTGGGTAGGGGAAAACTGATTGTCGCTTCCTGTAAAAGGCCTCTGTTCCGGTGCCGGCTTTGTTTCAGATTCATCGTCGACTTCCAGATTATCGAATCTACGAATAAGCGGGGCAACCCCAGCTTCTTTACCACCTGTAATTTCAGATTGTAATTCATCTAATTAAAAATTGAAACTGAAAGGGGAATCACGACATATAATGCTTTAAGATAATTACATGTAAATTCTACCATCTCCAGTAGGATCAGAGAGTTTGGACTCGTAGTTTGAAGGAGGAACTCTGGCCCCTATCTTGGGTGAAGGTGGGTCCTCCCCCAAACCCATTGAGGGCCCGAGATTAACTTCTGGTTCTCCAGCATTTGCTTCTCCCCCCTGCATAGAAATTGGCTTCATTGGAGATGGAAAATGCTTGCTCTCAGGTGGCTTTTCTTGTTCATATCCCGTTTGAGCTGGAATGTTAGGCCTAGCTTTTGCTTGACCTTCCACCATAGGATCAATCCGATCCTCCCGAGTATCTGCTGGGTTCTCCAGGTTCTTGCTGCTGATCACAGTTGAATCGTGCGCTACAACAAGTAGCCAAAAAAGGAAGAAATAGTCAAGATCAATCAACCATACTTAAACTCATAAAATTGTCAAAGAAGTTCACTAAAAATCCAGTCGAAAGATGGAAGAAGACGTACTGGGAGCTCCATGGACTTCAGGATCTTTCGCAATTTCTTCATCATCGTCGTCTTCTTCATCGACATTTTCCTCGTACCTGTACTCGTGCTCTTGCCCTTGGCCTTGGCTCGGCTTCTTCAATGTATCCTTGATTTTCCTGGCCTTATCCTTCACCTTCTTCATCACTGATTTCTTCTCCCCTAATAATTACACATAATATTAAAACAATGATGATTCACGCTTGAATCAAAGACAAATCCCATATGTTCAAGACTTCACCCATTGGATTTCAGCTGCGCAAAACACCCAAAAGAATTAAATTGAAAATAACATTTTATGATGCTGAGACTTACCCGAGTGGAGGCCCACATCCTGTGGATCATCTTCGTGCTCAATGTGCTGATGAGCAGGGCGCTGCATCTGTGCTTCCATTTTTCCTTTTCTTTCCCAACAACTGACTCTAACTTCGATCGTACAAGATTTGATAATTATCAAAAAACTGCGTGCTCTCAAACAGAAGATGGTGAGAGCAGATGGCATCAGTTGGTTTAAATAAAAAGATAAATTAATTGAAAATTTGCCAGGTTTGCATGGAGATGGCAATTGCAGAGCGACACACGTAGCATCGCAGAAGCTCAATCCTCTGCTTGCATACGCGTGTCTCGCAGCGAATTGGTTACGTTAAAATTAGAATATTTGTTTAGACAGTCGACATGAACAATATAATTCAGTATTGCCTTGAATTTTATAATTATATATATATAATTATATATATAATTCAGTATTGCCTTGAATTTTATAATTATATATATAATTATATATATAAAAATGGAGGAACAAATCTCTTCCTATCAGAAAGATCTACTGCATCAACAAGAAAAAGAAAAAGATGCAATGAGTCCATTTATTTAATAAATCTAAATTTTCAGGTATATCATATTCTTCATTTAAACTGTTGNACCTTCACTTCATTTCAACGGATAAGATCTTGTCACACATACAATTCCAAAAAAAGGTGGAACCGACAAATCTTGGCCATCCATCTTATCATGGGGACAACGCCCACATGGGTAGGATGAAATAAACCGTGAAAGCATGCTAGGATTCATATAAATAAATATATTGGAAGAAATTTTTCTATTAAGATTGTGTCGGTCATTGTGGTAAGAGGTGAGACTTATTCCCTATTCTTTAGTTTTTTACCTTTTTTTCATACAAACTAAGATTTATTTAATTAAAAGCAAAAAACATAAAAACAACGCATTGTAGTGCTATTCTATTATTCAAAAAGATATTAAGATATTTTCATATGTAAAACAAACATTATTATTACACAATAATGATATAAAAACGATTATTGAAAGGAAACAAACTCAAACAAGACTCAACAGCAAAAGTCACAAGCTGCAAAGTACAAAGCTTCTCAATTCACATTTTTGCATCTCGTTCAACCCGCGGCCTTACTCCTGCGAACTCGACTGCACTCCCGCTTTATCCACTAGAATCAATACACGAAATATTAGTAAGTAAAAATTTAGCATCCCAAAACTATAAGTACACGTTCACTCAAGCGATTGGAAGCTTACCATAAGTTTCGTTAATGGAGTCCTGAGCAGTTTGCGTCCCTGTGCCTTTCCCAATCCAAGATCCAACAGCATCCTTCACCCTCCCAACAACACCGGGTCCTGAGCTCTCACGGCCCGCATCCAAAGCGTCCTCGCCTTCCCGCTTACCTTCTACGCCTGTGCCTAGACGGGTCGCGACCTCTTCTGATTCTGTCACCTTCCCCATTGGCTTCTCTTCCCCTGTTTTATGCAAGTAGCCCTCCTTTTTCTTGTGCAGTGCATCAGTAATAGCCTCGGATAGCGCCTTGTCTTCATCTCCAGGCTTCAATTTCTCAGCCCAGTAGTCTCTCGACGACACCCCTTTATCAGCCCCTGTGGCTGTTGCGCCTCCGCCGCCCTGGAATTTAGACATCACAGCAGTCCCAGCGCCTGCCACTTTGTCATAGACAGGGTTCAGTGTGTCGGTGATTCTCTTCGTGTAACCTGGTGTTGATTCTGATTCAGGCTTGTTAGAAGGACTTATTCCTTCTTGGCCAGACGCTATGCCTTGGTTCACTGCTTCTCCACCGCCCTGGAATTTAGACATCACAGCGGTGCCAGCGCCTGCCACTTTCTCATAGACAGGGTTCAGAGTTTCAGTTATTCTCTGCGTGTAACCTGGTGTCGATTCCGATCCAGGCTTGTGGGAAGGACTCGTCCCTTCTTTTTCTGGAGCTCCGCCGTATCCTAGCTTCGATGCGACCAAGTTCTTAGCGTAGACAGCTTTATCAGTAAGCGCAGAGGTCGCAGAGGACACTTTTCCTGTTGTGGTGTCACGTGGCATGCCTTCCGTTGTGTTGGAATCGAAACTTTTCGGGCCTGATTCAGTATTATCCTGCGTTGTAAGTTGATTGGATTCTGGATTGAACTGATCTTGGGTAGGGGAAAACTGATTGTCGCTTCCTGTAAAAGGCCTCTGTTCCGGTGCCGGCTTTGTTTCAGATTCATCGTCGACTTCCAGATTATCGAATCTACGAATAAGCGGGGCAACCCCAGCTTCTTTACCACCTGTAATTTCAGATTGTAATTCATCTAATTAAAAATTGAAACTGAAAGGGGAATCACGACATATAATGCTTTAAGATAATTACATGTAAATTCTACCATCTCCAGTAGGATCAGAGAGTTTGGACTCGTAGTTTGAAGGAGGAACTCTGGCCCCTATCTTGGGTGAAGGTGGGTCCTCCCCCAAACCCATTGAGGGCCCGAGATTAACTTCTGGTTCTCCAGCATTTGCTTCTCCCCCCTGCATAGAAATTGGCTTCATTGGAGATGGAAAATGCTTGCTCTCAGGTGGCTTTTCTTGTTCATATCCCGTTTGAGCTGGAATGTTAGGCCTAGCTTTTGCTTGACCTTCCACCATAGGATCAATCCGATCCTCCCGAGTATCTGCTGGGTTCTCCAGGTTCTTGCTGCTGATCACAGTTGAATCGTGCGCTACAACAAGTAGCCAAAAAAGGAAGAAATAGTCAAGATCAATCAACCATACTTAAACTCATAAAATTGTCAAAGAAGTTCACTAAAAATCCAGTCGAAAGATGGAAGAAGACGTACTGGGAGCTCCATGGACTTCAGGATCTTTCGCAATTTCTTCATCATCGTCGTCTTCTTCATCGACATTTTCCTCGTACCTGTACTCGTGCTCTTGCCCTTGGCCTTGGCTCGGCTTCTTCAATGTATCCTTGATTTTCCTGGCCTTATCCTTCACCTTCTTCATCACTGATTTCTTCTCCCCTAATAATTACACATAATATTAAAACAATGATGATTCACGCTTGAATCAAAGACAAATCCCATATGTTCAAGACTTCACCCATTGGATTTCAGCTGCGCAAAACACCCAAAAGAATTAAATTGAAAATAACATTTTATGATGCTGAGACTTACCCGAGTGGAGGCCCACATCCTGTGGATCATCTTCGTGCTCAATGTGCTGATGAGCAGGGCGCTGCATCTGTGCTTCCATTTTTCCTTTTCTTTCCCAACAACTGACTCTAACTTCGATCGTACAAGATTTGATAATTATCAAAAAACTGCGTGCTCTCAAACAGAAGATGGTGAGAGCAGATGGCATCAGTTGGTTTAAATAAAAAGATAAATTAATTGAAAATTTGCCAGGTTTGCATGGAGATGGCAATTGCAGAGCGACACACGTAGCATCGCAGAAGCTCAATCCTCTGCTTGCATACGCGTGTCTCGCAGCGAATTGGTTACGTTAAAATTAGAATATTTGTTTAGACAGTCGACATGAACAATATAATTCAGTATTGCCTTGAATTTTATAATTATATATATATAATTATATATATAATTCAGTATTGCCTTGAATTTTATAATTATATATATAATTATATATATAAAAATGGAGGAACAAATCTCTTCCTATCAGAAAGATCTACTGCATCAACAAGAAAAAGAAAAAGATGCAATGAGTCCATTTATTTAATAAATCTAAATTTTCAGGTATATCATATTCTTCATTTAAACTGTTGTTAACAGTTTCTTTCATACTGAAAATATTCATTTGAATAAACAGTGTTAAATCATCAACCAAAACTATTTCCATGGCTCTGATACCATCTGAGGCTTGGAATACAAATTGAATCTGATACGTGGCATTGTTTTACCAAATGTTTCCTTAGTGGCTTTCGCACACATGGAGGTTATTGGTTTCCAGCCTATATACCATATTCGATTTACTGAACTAATAAAAGGAGGTATTTAATTTCCAGAATAAGAATGAATATAAGGTTCATCTATGGCAATTTTACAAAACATAAAAGGAATTACAAAAGATATACCAGAGAAATTAAACAACAGAGGATTTCCCGAAGACAACTTCAGAAACATAAATTCATAAAAAATCACCCATGAACGCCTTAAACGCCATCTCTCGGCTAAGCAGGCTGAAAGGCTTCAACATGAATTTATGCCTCTTAATTAACTTCGAACCTTGTGTTTACTATTTTCTGGTTCGTCTTTAAACCTTATGTCCAACCATTAACCCTTATATTACATCAAATTCTAAAATTTAAATGAAATCTTTTATCATTTCAATTTAATTCCAAGTTACAAATAAATAAAGATCATGGTTTAGTAATGGGATGATTTAACACAAATGTTTTAGCCTGTCATTCAGGCTAATATACTAAATAAAAATTAAAAAGATAAATAAAAACAGAAATAAAAATAACAGTAAACTTACAGAATTGTAATCAGAATAGAAGCCTTGATTCAATAAGTGGAAGCTTTTATTAAGAAGGGTTGTTTACAAGAGAGGAATAGAGGGGAGCAAACTCGACCGTGTTCTCCTAAAAACACAGACCTAACCTATATATAGATGAAAGAGCCGGACATGAACCCCGGATTTCAAACTAAAAATATAAACAGTAAATTGCTTTATTAAAGCAAATAGTAACATTGTTACAAAAGTCAAAAAGTAAATAGTGAGATTCCACCAACTTGTGCTATTCCACCGGTTGTCGTGATATACCACTTGCATAGAATATTAAAGATGTCCTAATCATCTTTAATATTATCTTTTAATGAGTTTTTGAGATTTTCAAAAATATCATTGATCTGCGAAAATTGAGGAATATCATCCTCTGGATCTTGAGCATCCTGCATTTGCATTAGATGAATGAATTGATTTTCACTTGATTCAGAAGCCATAGATTTGTCCGATTTTGAATCTGAACATCCAATATTNTTTCATGGCCATAGATTTTTCCAGTTTCTGGATCTTCACGTAATAATTTGTCCCAAAATTTGGTAGAGCTGACTCTCCATAGGCAGGGAATACCTTCATCAGTATAACCACACTCTGGTTGCCATTTCCAGATCCATTNAGAAGCAAACTTGATTGAATAAGTGGAAGCTTTTATTAAGAAGGGTTGTTTACAAGAGAGGAATAGAGGGGAGCAAACTCGACCGTGTCCTTCTAAGAACACAGAACTAACCTATAAATAGATGGAAGTGCCGGACATGAAACCCCTGATCCCAACTAAAAATATAAACAGTAAATGCTTTATTAAAGCAAATAGTAACATGGTTACAAAAGTCAAAAAGTAAAAGTGATAGACCACCCANAGTTTTATTAAAACTCTCAATATAATCCCAAAAATTGAATTTAAAACTCATTTTATGAGTCTCAGAATAAAATTCATTTTCAAATAATGGAGATATACCCCATTCTTCAATAGATATGATCTTTTTGATAATGAACTTGGAGAAGTTATAACTTCCTTTCTGCTGAGTATTACTGAAAAAGTGAGTTATATCAACACTTTTTGTGGATAACAGAAGATTTTCATAAAATCCTCTTTGCTTATAAGCACCATATACATATGATGTATTGGTTAAGTATCTTTCCATGATAGTCCATGGAGTTTTTTCCCATTGGGTATCTTTTTCTTCTATAAGAAGAATTAATTCTCTATTTTTTGTCTCTGTATAAAGAGCTGAATCATTGTCATCATCTGTAATGATTTTAGCATATGATGTTGAAGCTTGAGAATCAGTATTACTTTTCTGTTTTTGTTTCAAGAATTCTTGAAACTCATTGTATAACTCTGTATTTGGCTCAGTATTACTGGCTGATGAACTAGATAAGTTCTGGGCTATTAGCCTCTGCTTGCCATGCTGTGCTATTATATTAAGGGGTTTTCCCCTACCACCTCGCCCTCTATAAGAGGACTCTCCTCTACCTCGAGAATACATATCTGTAAAGAGAGACATTAAGATAAATATTCACGAGTTAGAAAATCAAGTAGGTGATTATCTTCACCTTTTTTGTAAATAATTTCAAAATCAAAAGGGGCTAAATGAGCCTGCCATCTTACAAACATTTGCTTAGACACATCATGTTTAAAATCTTTATTAAACATAAATTTAGCTGATTTGCAATAAGTTTTTATAATAAACTTTTGATTGTATAAATCATCTTGAAATTTTAAAATACATCTAACAATAGCTAAGATTTCTTTTGCTACTGTAGAATAATTCTTTTCAGCATTATTCCATTTTCCAGAATAAAAACGAATCAGATATTCCTGTTTAGTTTGGGGATCTTTTTGTTTCAAAATTCCACCAAAACCTATATCAGAAGCATCTGTTTCAACAATTTTATCCTATTGGGGATTTGCTAACATAAGACAAGGAAGATTTTTAACCTTTTCTTTTATAATCTGAACAGCTTTAGTATGCTTATCTGTCCAGGGTAAAGGATTTTTCTTAAGTCTATCATATAAGATAGCAGAATCTTTAGTAAGATTTTGAATATAAGGAGAAATATAATTTAAACTTCCTAAAAATCTTTGTAACTGAGTTTTATCAGTTAT
>NC_133313.1:8610874-8705327 GCF_012295235.1 Primulina huaijiensis
TATATAAGCTTTTCTCCTTTACATGGAGATTATTGGTTTCCAGCCTATATACCGTATTCAAATTACTGAACTAATAAAAGGAGATATTTAATTTCCAGAATAAGAATGAATATAAGGTTCATCTATGGTAATTTTACAAAACATAAAAGGAATTACAAAAGATATACCAGAGAAATTAAACAACAGAGGATTTCCCGAAGACAACTTCAGAAACATAAATTCATAAAAAATCACCCATAAACGCCTTAAATGCCATCTCTCGGCTAAAGAGGCTGAAGGGCTACAACATGAATTTATGCCTTTTAATTAACTTCGAACCTTGTGTTTACTATTTCCTGATTCGTCTTTCAACCTTATGTCCAACCATTAACCCTTATATTACATCGAATTCCAAAATTTAAATGAAATCTTTTATCATTTCAATTTAATTCTAAGTTACAAATAAATAATGATCATGGTTTAGTAATGGGATGATTTAACACCAATGTTTTAGCCTGTCATTCAGGCTAATATATGAAAATATAAAAATTAAAACTGTAAAATAAAATAGAAAATAAAAACAGTAAACTTACAGAATTGTAATCAGAAGAAAAAACTTTTATACCAAAGGTTGAAGCTTTTATTAAGAATCGTTGTTTACAAGAGAGGAATAGAGGGGAGCAAACTCGACCTTGTCTTTCTAAGAACACATAATGATCCTATAAATAGATGGAAGTGCCGGACATGAAACCCTGGATTCCAACTAAAAATATAAACAGTAAATGCTTTATTAAAGAAAACAGTAACATGGTTACAAAATTCAAAAAGTAAAAGTGATATGACACCTACTTTTGTTATGATTTCATGGCACGTATGAGATTCCACCGTTGATGTGATATATCACCATTCACTAGTTGATAATTCAACATGATGATTAAAGATGAATATCCTAATCATCTTTAATATTATCTTTAATGAATTTTTGAGATTTTCAAAAATATCATTGATCTGAGAAAATTGAGGAATATCATCCTCTGGATCTTGAGCATCTTGCATTTGCATTAGATGAATAAATTGATTTTTACTTGATTCAGATGCCATAGATTTGTCCGATTTTGAATCTGAACATCCAATATTCTTGTAGAGATCTTTCTTCATCTCTTCAATGTAGATTTCTACCATTTTCTCTTTGGAATAAATTTCTGAATATTTTTGAGTCAAGATTTTGAATGGACTCATTGCATCTTTTTCTTTTTTCTTTTTCTTGTTGATGCTGTAAATCTTTCTAGTATGCAGAAATTTTTTCTTCCATTTGATGAAGAGTTTCTGAGCCATAAAGCTGTCCAGTTGATGGATCTTCTCTTAAAAGTTTATCCCAAAATTTAGTAGAGCTAACTCTCCATAGGCAAGAGATACCTTCATCAGTATAACCAAATTCTGGTTGCCATCTCCATATCCATGGGATTCCAAATTCCATGAAGAATAGACATATAGTCTTCCCATCAATCTAATGTTCAGAAAAGATTTTTTAATGCTTGGTGAAACATTTAACCAAGTATTCATTGGTTCTATAATAACCTCAGGCAAAATTTTTGCTGATGGACCAAAAATATTCTACCATATGAAGAACCAATTTGGAACATGATAATGAAAAACATTTTCACAAATTTTCAGAAACCATGTATGTTTCTTTTTCTCATTTTCATAGAATAGAGTTTTATTAAAACTCTCAACATAATCCAAAAAATTAAATTTGAAACTCATTTTATGAGTATCAGAATAA
Source organism: Primulina huaijiensis (assembly GCF_012295235.1). Taxonomy (NCBI): domain Eukaryota; kingdom Viridiplantae; phylum Streptophyta; class Magnoliopsida; order Lamiales; family Gesneriaceae; genus Primulina; species Primulina huaijiensis. The sequence goes on from NC_133313.1 coordinate 8,612,637, forward strand.
AATTCTTTTTCAACCAATGGAGATATACCCCATTCTTCAATAGATATTATCTTTTTGATAATGAACTTGGAGAAGTTATAACTTCCTTTTTGTTGAGTATTACTGAAAAAGTGAGTTATATCAACATTTTTTGTGGATAATAGGAGATTTTCATAAAATCCTCTTTGTTTATAAGAACCAAATACATATGATATATTTGTTAAATATCTCTCCATGGTAGTCCACAGAGTTTTTCCCATTGGATATCCTTTTCTTCTATAAGAACAATTAATTCACGATGTTTGGTCTCTGTATATAGAGCCTGTTGAGGATCGGATTGAGTTTAGAAGGGAGGGGGGTTGAATAAACTCAACGGCAAACTTAATCGATTTTTCAGAATGATGTGCTAGAATCCTGTTAGAGATACTAGCAGATTCTTGTTCAAATTTAAAGACCAGCAGATCACAGGATAATGTGCGGAAACGATTTGTTGTTAGTGGGTGAAAAATAGTGAAACAGAAAAGCAGTAGATGGCACAAGGTTTGTTTCTGGAAGTTAGAAGATGAATCTTCTACGTCTTCCCTTCTTCTGTTTCCAGAAGGTATCACTAAAAGACTTTGGTGAATACAGTACAACAATTGTACTCACCCACTTCAACAGGACTTACCCTTCGCCTACTGAAACTCTTAGTTTTACAACTCAACTACTTGAAAGATCTTAAGTTTTGGAAAGAACTCTTTTCCAGTTACAAACTCTTCTGTTTATGAAGTGAATAGCTTAAGAAGAGATAAAGAAAATAGCTAGCACAAAATGATCTCAAATGATCAAGTGTATGCAGTGAAGCGTGTGCTGCTTTTTCAGTGTTGAGCTTTTGAGATAACTGAAAGTTCTAGCGATGCTCGAATGATATTCTTTGATTGAGATTCGTTCACTGCTTGTTTCTTGAAAAGTGCTCCGTCCTCATATATAGGCTTAAACCAACGTTAAAAATCTAAACGGCTCTTTTGACTTTTCAGTGATTCAGCTTTATTGCTGAAAATGAACCCTGCAGAATACATTAAAGCAATCAGTCTCAGTTCATACCAAAAATGGTAAGCCGTCTTAAATGTTCTCGTACAACATGTAATGGCATTAAATGAAGCAATAAATGTTAGTATCACGTTAATAGATTAACGGTTATTTCGGGTTTGTATTTCTTCTAGTTCTGGTTTTAGCTAAGAAATCATTTGTTAATTAGATTAAGCAGTACTTGATAAGTGCTGCTACTGGTTTTAGCGCGATACAAGTACTTCTGGTTTTCTGCTTATTTACATCTACTGGTTTTGTACTAGCATCTCCGCAACAAAATTAAGTCTAACAATTTCCCCCTTTGTGGTGATGCCAAAACCTAGATGTCCCTTAGAACGTTAGTAGAATTGAGAAAACAGATTGTGAAGCAATTAGTATCCAGAAAAATCAAGACAAAGCAATAAAATTAGTTTGTTCCAATATCTATAAAAATAGCTTCATCTGGATTTTGATCCCTTCCAGAAGAATGAGGTCTGCTGCTACTCGCTCCAGTTCTATCCTCAGCAGTTCTATCTTCTTCCCCCTTTTTGGCATCATCGGCAATGACCCTGGCAATTAAGTCATCCATTTTCCCAGATAAGTTGTGGATGCCATTAGTCAACATCTCCAGATATGGAGCCTGATTAGAAACTCGATCTTTAAGAATGGTGAGAGATTGAGATTGAGAATCAATCTTGGCATCCATTAAGTCCATGGTGGTGGAGATTGAGCGAAAAAGGCCATCATGCTCGGTGAGTCGGGTAAGTATGTCAGATTGAGCAATCGTGAGCTGAATGGAACTTCTGGATATAGCTTGTCGAAAAACAATGGTTTCAGCATACATTGTATGCATAGATTCCGCCGTTTTATTTATTTCCTTGGACATACGGTCTCCGAAGAACTGAGCACCACTGATTTCTGCAGCATTTTAATGAGATAACCGCTTGACTATATCAGAAAGATTCTGTAGCTCCTTTTGTAGAGTATCAATCTGAAATTCTAAATCAATAGGTTCCGATACTGGTGAAGCAGTTTGTGCAAGCAAGCGTTGTTTAATATCTTCCATTCTGGCGATGCGCTCAGGAGAAAACTGAGAAGGGATAGTAAGAGCAGTAGAAGGTGCATCTTCTTCTTGAGTGATAAAAGCTGATTCTGGTTCAGCAGAGGGACCTTCTGAAGCAGTAGATTGATCTGTTGGTCTAGCTTCTGGTTGTTGCAAAGCAGCAGCAGGTTCATTGGTAGCTTGCGGCTCAACAACAGAAGGTGAAATAGACAACAGATTTGCCATTTCAGCTTGATGAGCTTCTGAGAAATGCTCAAGCTCTGGAAGAGATGACGAAGCATTAATAACAGCAGTAGCTTCTGGAATGGATTGGACGGGGAGAGGATCAGCAGAATCAGTAATAACTGGCAGTGTGTCATCCTGTGCTGCTTGAGTTTGCACAATCGATTCAATCACTTCATCAACCGATGCCAAATCATGAACAGAAATGAGTGATGAAGATTGGGTATGAGCTTCTTCGGGTGCAGGAGTACTAGAGACCTTGACTTCAAAAAGAGCTTTGGCCGGTTCCTCAACTGACTGCGTCTTCAATATGGCGGGGACAGTGTTGACACAAAATTTTGGAGGCTGAGAAAAAGTCTTCTCCTTGGTGACAATTTGCTCAGACAGAATTGTCAGCTGCTCCGACAGCATTTGAATGACATTCTGATCAAGAAAAGCAGTAGGACCAGTAGAGTCAAAATTTGACTTCAACGTTTTCAGAATAGTGTCCATCTTCTGCTGTTTGAATTTATCCAGAATGTAGTTTCCGCGATTGATGGCTTCTATCACATTTTGTGTCTTGGCAGCAGCAAAAACCTTTTTCTCATTTTTCACAATTTGAGCAAAAGCGCCGGTAGTCCTCAAAAAAGTGATTGGATGGTAGATTCTTACCTTGTGCCAATCATCAAAGAATTTCATGTCTTCTCTGGTTGAATTATTAATTTCTTCCAGATGAAGATCGATTGCTGTTTGATTGGTTGATTTGGCTACCGGTGACTGAGACAACTCGGTAATATTTTCTTTCCCTTTTTCAGAAGTAGCAGGGACTACTGGTTTAAAAGCAGAAGAACCAGTAACAGATTCTCTAATGACCACTCCAGAAGTTGGTTTGAAAGACTGAACAGATGAAGGTGCTGATTCAATGGCTTTAGCTTTGGTGGATGGAACAGCTGGTGGAAAAACCTGTCGAAGAGGAACATCCTCTAATTCAGCAAGAGCTGTTGTTTTCTTGATGCGGATTGTGGTGCGAGACCTTTTCTTGGATGGGGTGGGAGGCAGTGAAGCTTGTTGAGTGGGTGCTGCTGATTCTTCAGATTCCGTTTTCTCAGAATCAGACAAAACTACATCTCTTTTTCTTTTGATTTTCTTCTGCCCCTCAGCCTGAGATTCCCCAATCTCCTTCTTTACAGCCACAAACTCACCAACTGTTGGCTTTGGCCTTAAGGCAAGCACATTATCAGCATCAGTCATGGTGACTGAAGAGCCATCCTCGTCTGTCGTTCTGGAAAAACCATCATCTTGCAACATTTTACTGATTTGAACAGCAAATCCAGTACCTTTCCTTACAACCATTTTTTTCATAATTCGAAACAGAAAACGACCCCAATCCACTTTCCTTTCTGAAGTGATGGCCACCATCACTTGAACCTTCTCTTTGGTCAGTTTGTCGAATGTTCCAGCCTTGACCAACAATTCTTTTGCCACGATATCAGCGAGTACCTGGTACTCGATCTTCAATAGCTTCTTGAAGCAGGAAGGTGAAAGTTCTTCTCCAGTGGCAGAAAAGTTTGTCAAAGCAATAGACATATCTTCCTTTGTGATATCCGAAAGCTCAGAGAGTCCAGAAAAAGGTAGAAAGAAAGTTGAGCCAAGAAGTGCAGCATCAATGGAGAATGATGCATCTCCCTGTGTATAGTTAATCTTTCCTTCGACAACTTTTGCTTTGGCATAGAAATCTAGAAGAGCAGAATTGTAGATGATAGCAGGCGATTCCAAGAATTTGCGAAGTCCAGATTTTTCCAAAGATTTGAACATCTTAACGAGATTCTCATCCTTAATGGTGAGAACAGATGCGAAGTTCACCTGATAAGCATTCAAGGTATAAGCTGCGGCCATTTCGGAGTTGAAAGAAATTAGAGATAGATTAGCAGTAGATGCGAGAAAGCAGTGGATGCAAAATAATGATCTGAATTCGTAAAGTGCATAAAAAATGAACGGTTAAATGAAATGTACAGCCGTCAGTAAACATAGAGACACGTGTCGATATGTTTATGGATGGTAGAGAGAGAAAACAGGAGTGTCAGTTACTCTAAAATTTTTTTTTTTTAAAAATGGCGGGCTGATCAATGAGTTACTAAAAAAATCAGAAGAAGATTTGTCGTATTATGATAATATCTACTGGAAGTTATAAGGTGCTGAAGTATTGTCAGCATTCTTGACAAAATCCATTAGATACTTTGTCTTATCGAACAGACAATACTCTCTTCTGCTTGACAAAGCACGAAAATATGAAAGATTAGTGTTCTCCCTGAATCTATGCAATAAATGCGAAGATACGAAATTTGAAGGAATAATATATGATTCTTGGTATCCGTGCAGACAGTGAGCCGTCTCTTAAGCTTCTATAAATACTTGAGACTCTTCAACTTCTTCAATCTTTAAATGTCACCTGTCTATAAGTAATAAACAAGAATGTTAGATAATAACAGTTCGATATGTCTAGTTCAAGCAATTCTGATGCTTGTAGCAGTACACATGTCATTGTTACAGATGAAATGGTTCCTTATCTCGAAGACTTGAAGAAGACTATTGAAGAATATGTCTTGGTAAAAGTCATGTCTTCATGGTTCAAGATTCATTATGTAACGTACCGTACTTTTCTACTATTTAAAATTTGCGGAAAAATTTAAAATTTTCTTAAATAACTTGTGAACCTTTAGAATACGATTAAATAAACTGTATGTCTCAACCGTGGACAAGAAATCTAAAAATAAAGTTTGACCAAATATTTGTTTGAATGCTTCATGACTAGTAGCGTGAAATCAGAGTATTTGACATTTCATAAAAACTTAAAATCTTTGGCGGTCCTCGGGTCTAGCCTTCAACTCAGTCAAAGCCAGCTCCTTGGTCCCCACCTCCAGCCTCCTCAACATACTCATTACCTGCATCGATCACGTCTAGTGAATCTAAAGACTCAACACGTATAAACTTGAAGTAACAAATAATACGTAATAAAACCACATGCAACTTTAAAATAAGGAGTACATACATGAAACTTCAACTTGCATAACAAAACTTGAACATACGTATATACATACATAGACGTGCTATCAACATAAAACATTTCTTAATACATGCTTGCATACTTGAACATACTTGAACGTACATAACTCCATCATTTTGCGTAGAGGCATGTTTCAAAGCAAGTGACCCATACATAATAAATGCCTGATCAGACAAACCACAGTACTGGGCTGACATGGACGTATAATGGCACCACATACATGAGATCCCCGTTCATGCTTTAACGGGTGGATTGGTCCCCGTTCATGCTTTAACGCTTTCCAATCCTGATCTAAACCGGTTCATGCTTTAACGGGGTGGAGAGGTCCTCGGCCACGTTCACCGACTTCCAAACCCATTCATAATTTGGTCACAAGACATTTAGCATACCTCAAAAACTTGAAATATTTCCTTTTTGCACGTCAACATACGTACTTGGCGTTGAGGGATTCGTTGGATCTCGCTTGGGGCCACTGCTGCATACTAACATGAGTTCAAACACTTATCATTCATAGCTTAGACGTAGGTACTTGTGCTCACCACCGAAGTAAATAAATAGCTTATGACATTCTAAATCACTCGGGACTTGACCTCGTTTAATCATTATAATAAACTATGAAATAGAACCCCAAAACAAATCTTATATTTTATATTCATAACCACAAAGCACTTCCTATACTTTATATTCAGATTTTAAAATTTTTTTTTAAAAAAAAAATTTTTTTAAAGAGAGGTACACGGACCCTGTGTAGGGGTCCGGGTAGGCTCTGGAAATTTGTATTTTTGAAGGAAAAAGGACACGGACTCCGTGCCGGGGTCCGAGAAGGGGTCCGGGTAGCCTCTGGACTCGGACATTCACAAAAATTCGCTATCTTATTCATTCATTCTCTCAATCCAAGCCTAAAGACCATGAACCAACACCTCGAGACTCATCCTAGGATGCTATTACATTGATTCAAACCCGTAAAAACACCCCAAACATCTCCAAGCCTTGACAAACAACTTCAATACAACAATAACCCGTAATCCGACATCGTTTCGCTTCCTACGGATTCTATTATATCCCAAGCCAATCCCGACCCAAACGAACGACCAAATAACATCTAAACTCATCCCATAACATATATAAATGCAGTAGCACAAGCCCGGCGGTGCCCAACGAAGCCTGCAACTCAAAAACTTCAAAACATGATGAACATCACTTTCATAAGATCGCAGGTTTGAGCAGTCACACAAAAACATCCATAACTCACTCGTTTCTATTTCAAAAATTACGAATTTTATATCAAATCGAAGGTATCAAAGAGTACTACGTTTTATATGTTGAAAGTTTTCAAGAAACTTGACCAAACAAGCGCAGTTTTTAAAATGACAGCAAAAACGTGATTTGTGATCCAAAAACCCTTTCAAACTTGATCCAAACATCATTGCTCAAACTTCCACACATCACACATGTATTTTTACGCATAAATAACAACACAACGCATAATATGACAAGATCGATGCATAAACGAAAGAATATAAGTGCCTTTTGATATTTAAAAATACCGAAACGACGATATCGACGCGGAAGCGGAGCGAGGCTTGATCCGGGACGAACGTGGCACTATTTTCTTTGAAGAAAACACAACAAAACCTTGCTAGAATTTCAGAGGAAGGGGCGGCTGCTGAAAGGTAGAAGAACCCTAGGTTTTTTTCTTTCAAAATCTGAAAATAAAAAAATGTGTAGTGTGTGTTGTGTGTTTTAGCCGTGTAAGTGTGTGTAGTTGTGTGTGCGTGAGTTTAGAACTAATTAGGGGATGATTTTGCTTAATTATGCCATTAACCATGCTAAACCTCATACTAATAAAAATGTTAACTCAATTAACAAATTAATTAAAATACTCTCCCTACTAATCTTTAAATATAATTCCCTAATTAAAATAAAAAGTGCAAGCCTTAAATCTTTAAAGGTTTTAAAATCTTAAAAACACTTAATAAATAAAGTAGGCTTTAAAAGACTAACACTTCATAAATTAAATAAAATGCCCCGTCCTGAACAAAAAAATAAAATACCGCATTAAAAATTTTCGCCAAAAGTCGTCGTCGGTCTTTCCTCGATCCTGCCTCGAATAATCGCCTGAAACATGAAACTCGAAAAACATTTTAACGTGCACCACATAAACATAAATAATTTAAATACTGCATTTAAATAAATTATGCATGGCTAAAACTCATTTTAAATTTAAATAAATGATTTAATAATTAAATAAATGCATGGAATTTACGTGTACTGATTTTGGGCACTACAGTTCCTCCCCCACTTATATAAATTTCGTCCTCGAAATTAAATGTTACCGAACAACTCCGGATAGCGAAGCCTCATGTCTGCTTCAGTCTCCCAAGTGGCCTCTTCCACTGATCGGTTCAGCCACCGGACTTTGACTAGTTTCGTCACCTTGTTCCGAAGTCTACGCTTCTGTCTGTCTAGGATTTGGATAGGTCTCTCTTCGTAAGACAGGTCTGGAGCCAACTACAACGGCTCATAACTCAGAACATGTGAAGGATTCGCTAGGTATTTCCTCAGCATTGAGACGTGGAACACATTGTGTACCCCGGCCAGATTCGGCGGAAGGGCAACACGGTAGGCTAGTGTCCCAACTCTGTCAAGAATTTTGAAAGGTCCAATAAATCTCGGACTCAGCTTGCCTCTCTTCCCAAATCTCATAACACCCTTCATAGGTGCAATCTTTATAAAAACGTGATCACCCACGGCAAACTCGAGATCTCTCCTTCTCTTGTCAGCATAGCTCTTTTGGCGACTCTGGGCGGTCTTCATCCTATCTCGGATCTTGACCACCACATCTGCAGTCTGCTGAACTATCTTTGGCCCAAGCTCTGCTCTCTCTCCTACTTCATCCCAATGAATCGGCGATCTGCACTTCCTTCCGTACAATGCCTCGTAGGGAGCCATACCTATAGATGCTTGAAAACTGTTGTTGTATGTAAACTCCACGAGAGGTAGCTTCGATTCCCAAGTCCCTTGGAAATCGATCATACATGCTCGCAATAGAACCTCCAAAATCTGAATCACTCGCTCCGACTGGCCATCTGTCTGCGGGTGGAAAGCTGTACCGAATTGCAGCTTCGTCCCCATGGCTGCATGTAGGCTCTTCCAGAATGAGGATGTGAACCTCGGATCTCTGTCAGACACTATGGTAACTGGGATTCCGTGCAACCGAACGATCTCCCTGATATAAAGCTCCGCGTACTGCGTCATGGAGAAAGTCGTCATCACTGGCAAGAAGTGCGCTGATTTAGTGAGTCGGTCCACGATAACCCAAATGGCATTGGATCCTCTGACTGACCTTGACAACCCAATAACAAAATCCATAGTAATATTCTCCCATTTCCACTCTAGGATAGGGAGTGGCTTAAGCATCCCTGCTGGCCTCTGGTGTTCCGCCTTCACCTGTTGACAAATGAGGTATTCAGACACAAATCTGCGGATGTCTCTCTTCATCCCTGGCCACCAATACAAGATCTGCAGGTCATTGTACATCTTGGTACCTCCTGGATGGATTGAATACGGAGATGCATGTGCCTCTGATAAGATATCTTCTCTGATCGAATCTACGTTAGGCACCCACATTCTTCCCCTGTATCTCACGATACCGTCTGAGATTGAGTAGAGCACACTGCCCTTGGCTTCATCCTTCAGTCTCCATTTCTGCAACTGCTCGTCTGAAGACTGTCCTTGACGGATACGGTCTAGTAAATCAGACTTGACTGTCAGATTAGACAGCCTCGGAACTCTGCCTTTAAGATAGACCTCTAGACCAAATTTCTGAATCTCAGACTGAAGAGGTCTCTGCACTGACAACTGTGCTATGGCTGCGACTTTTCTGCTCAGGGCGTCTGCGACGACATTAGCCTTTCCCGGATGGTAGCTAATTTCGCAGTCGTAGTCTTTTACCAGTTCCAACCATCTCCTCTGTCTCATATTCAGCTCCTTCTGTGTGAAGAAATACTTGAGAATCTTGTGATCACTGAATATCTGGCATTTCTCGCCATACAAGTAGTGTCTCCAAATCTTCAACGCAAAGACTACTGCGGCTAATTCAAGATCGTGAGTCGGGTAGTTCTTCTCGTGCACTTTCAACTGCCTGGAAGCATAAGCTATAACCCAACCATGCTGCATCAATACTGCGCCTAAACCGAGCTTAGATGCATCGGTGTATAACACAAAGTCTCCTTGCCCTGATGGCATGGCCAACACCGGCGCTGAAATAAGAGCTTGCTTCAATGTGTCAAAGCTCTTCTGACATTCATCACTCCCCACGAATTTTGCATTCTTCTTAGTCAGTGAAGTGAGTGGCACTGCTATCGAAGAAAATCCTTGAATAAATTTCCTGTAGTAGCCTGCTAGGCCTAGGAAACTGCGGATCTCTGAAGCATTCTTCGGCTCGACCCATTCCTTAACGGCTGCTACCTTAGCTGAATCTACCTCAAGACCACTGCTAGACACTATATGCCCCAAAAACGCTACCTTCTCTAACCAAAACTCACACTTACTGAACTTCGCAAATAACTTGCGACTCTGCAAGGTCTGTAAAACCGTCCTCAAATGTTGACTGTGCTTCTCATGGCTCTTCGAGAAAATAAGGATATCGTCAATAAACACTATGACGAATTGATCAAGATAAGGCTGGAATACTCGGTTCATGAGGTCCATGAAAATTGCTGGAGCATTCGTCAGTCCAAATGGCATTACCAAGAACGCGTAATGCCCATACCGGGTTCTGAAGGCTGTTTTGTGAACATCTGCAAATTTAACCTTCAGCTGATGATACCCTGATCGAAGATCTATCTTAGAGAACACTGAAGCTCACTGCAACTGATCGAACAAGTCCTCGATCCTTGGTAATGGGTATTTGTTCTTGATTGTTACCTTGTTCAGCTCTCGGTAATCGATACACAGCCTCATGATCCCATCCTTTTTCTTTACAAAAAGCACTGGCGCGCCCCATGGAGAGAAACTAGGGCGAATAAACTCCTTGTCAAGAAGCTCATGTATCTGCTGTTTAAGTTCTAGCATCTCAGCTGGAGCTAATCGGTACGGTGCCTTGTAGATTGGCAATGTGCCTGGCATAAGATCAATGGAAAACTCCACCTCCCTATCTTATGGAAGACCTGTGACGTCGTCAGGAAAGACGTCTGGGAAGTCTCTGACTACCGGCACATCTGATATGGATGGAGTGGGTGCATCAGGTGCCAAAACAATGCTGGCCAAGAAAGCCTGACACCCCTTAGAAATAAGTCTCTGTGCCTGCATGCAGGAGATCATAAGAGGAAAGCTTCTCCATCGGTCTGGTTCAAAAAGAAACTGCTCCATTCCCATCGGTCTGACCAACACTGATCTCTTCTGAAAGTCAATCAGGACTCGATTCTTTGTCAGCCAGTCCATTCCCAAGATAATGTCGAATTCTGGCATCGACAGTACTATCAAGTCAGCATACACCAGGTGGCCCTGCAGTTCTAGAGCAATATCTCTGACCACGCTGGTAGCTAACAGTTCTTCCCCTGATGGGACTGTCACTGAATATTTCACGTCAAGGCCGATAGATTGACGTCTAAATGATTGGCGAATGTCTCCGAGATGAAGGAGTGAGTGGCTCCCGAATCTATCAGGGCCTTCGTGGTTAATCTCTTAATGAAGATATTTCCTGAGAGACGTTAGCATGACACGAAACTTACATCCCAAAAGTTCTAATATAAACCTTATGCAACAAAAGATACAAAAAATGCCAACTAGAAACTTAATAATCCCAAAACAAAACGAGCATGCAAGGTAAAAAAAATCTAATACTGTACTGAATTAAATAAATTACCCGTCAACAGTGTAGTGTCTGGGTTCGTCTCCTGAGCATGCATGGCGAACACCCTGCCCTGGGTTGGCTGCTTCCATTGTGGGCACTCCTTCAACATGTGGTCGCTGGCTCCACATTTAAAGCATTTCCCTGATCTCCACAGACACTGCCCCGGATGTTGGCGATTGCACTTCTGACACACTGGGAAATTACCGGGCCTCTGCGGTGCTTTCTGCTGTGGAACAGGCCCCTTGCCTTGCGGTGGCCCCTGATAGGGCTTCTTCCCTAGTTGCCCTTGGTAAGGGTTCTTGAACGGAGGTCTCTGCTGCTGCGGTGCCTGATAGGTCCTCTTGCCCTGCCTATCATTCTCAATATCCCGCTGATCCTGTTCTGCCGCCAAAGCTCTAGACACGGAAACTACATATGTAGTAGGACCAGCTACTCGGACATCTCGACGTAAGATCGGCCTCAACCCATCCATGAAATGTCTCAACTTTTCTCGGGCATCATTAGCTATTAGGGGCACGAAGTAACACCCCCTTTCGAACTTCCTCACAAACTCTGTAACGCTGCTGTCCCCCTGTCGCAGCGCCATGAACTCCCTAGTCAATCGGGAGCGTACTTCCTCAGTGAAGTACTTGGAGTAGAAAACCTCCTTAAAACCATCCCAAGTCAGTGTTCGCAAATTCACTGACACTGATGCACTCTCCCACCAACGTCTGGCATCCCATGCTAAAAGGAATATGGCACACCTGATTCGGTCTGCATCTGCCAGCTCCATTAAATCAAAGATTACTTCGATGGACTTAATCCATCCCTCAGCTATCATCAGGTCAGTAGTCCCCGAGAACTCCTTAGGATCCATCCTCCTAAACCTTTCGTACACAGCCTCTGGTCTGGGCCTCGCCTCTACATTAACCGTAGTCTGGTTCCCCGCAAACTGCGCGCAAAACTGTGTCATACCTGCAAGCATCTGCGCCTGCATGCATATCTGGAGGTGGACGAGGAGGAGTGACCCTCTCCTCATCTCGGTCCTCTCGGTTCTCCTCTCTAGCTTCGCGGTTAATCACACGCCTGGGAGGCATGCTGTTCCAACAATTTACCAACCACGTAAACCCAATATGCATGTACATGATACTAATCGCATAAGATGCACGTACTTTGAATTAAAAACATGGGCATGCTGAAATCATGATTCAATGCTTACTACATACATAATGCAAAACTTTAAAACTTACAGACTCGAGGTGTGACTTCGTGAGCTTCTTGCGACTGGCAGTAGGCGTAACCCTTTACAAGAACACCGAACTGATACCAACTGTAACGTACCGTACTTTTCTACTATTTAAAATTTGCGGAAAAATTTAAAATTTTCTTAAATAACTTGTGAACCTTCAGAATACGATTAAATAAACTGTACGTCTCAACCGTGGACAAGAAATCTAAAAATAAAGTTAGACCAAATATTTGTTTGAATGCTTCATGACCAGTAGCATGAAATCAGAGTATTTGACATTTCATAAAAACTTAAAATCTTAGGCGGTCCTCGGGTCTAGCCTTCAACTCAGTCCAAGCCAGCTCCTTGGTCCCCACCTCCAGCCTCCTCAACATACTCATCACCTGCATCGAGCAAGTCTAGTGAGTCTAAAGACTCAACACGTATAAACTGGAAGTAACGAATAATACGTAATAAAACCACATGCAACTTTAAAATAAGGAGTACATACATGAAACTTGAACTTGCATAACAAAACTTGAACATACGTATATACATACATAGACGTGCTATCAACATAAAACTTTTCTTAATACATGCTTGCATACTTGAACATACTTGAACGTACATAACTCCATCATTTTGCGTAGAGGCATGTTTCAAAGCAAGTGACCCATACATAATAAATGCCTGATCAGACAAACCACAGTACTGGGCTGACATGGACGTATCCATTGCCACATACATGAGATCCCCGTTCATGCTTTAACGGGTGGATTGGTCCCCGTTCATGCTTTAAAGCTTTCAAATCCTGATCTAAACCCGTTCATGCTTTAACGGGGTGGAGAGGTTCTCGGCCCCGTTCACCGACTTCCAAACCCATTCATAATTTGGTCACAAGACATTTAGCATACCTCAAAAACTTGAAATGTTTCCTTTTTGCACGTCAGCATACTTACTTGGCGTTGAGGGATTCGTTAGATCTCGCTTGGGGCCACTGCTGCATACTAACATGAGTTCAAACACTTATCTTTCATAGCTTAGACGTAGGTACTTGTGCTCACCACCGAAGTAAATAAATAGCTTATGACATTCTAAATCACTCGGGACTTGACCACGTTTAATCATCATACTAAACCATGAAATAGAACCCCAAAACAAATCTTATATTTTATATTCATAACCACAAAACACTTCCTATACTTTATATTCAGATTTTAAAAATTTTTTAAAAAAAATATTTTTTTTAAAGAGAGGTACACGGACCCCGTGTAGGGGTCCGGGTAGGGGTACGGGTAGGCTCTGTAAATTCGTATTTTTGAAGGAAAAAGGACACGGACTCCGTGTCGGGGTCCGGGAATGGGTCCGGGTAGCCTCTGGACTCGGACATTCACGAAAATTCGCTATCTTATTCATTCATTCTCTCAATCCAAGCCTAAGGACCATGAACCAACACCTCGAGACTCATCTTAGGATGCTATTACATTGATTCAAACCCGTAAAAACACCCCAAACATCTCCAAGCATTGACAAGCAACTTCAATACAACAATAACCCGTAATCCGACATCGTTTCGCTTCCTACGGCTTCTATTATATCCCAAGCCACTCCCGACCCAAACGAACCACCAAATAACATCTAAACTCATCCCATAACATATATAAATGTAGTAGCACAAGCCCGGCGGTGCCCAGCGAAGCCTGCAACTCAAAAACTTCAAAACATGATGAACATCATTTTCATAAGATCGCAGGTTTGAGCAGTCACACGAAAACATCCATAACTCACTTGTTTCTATTTCAAAAATTACGAATTTTATATAAAATCGAAGGTATCAAAGAGTACTACGTTTTATACGCTGAAGGTTTTTCCAAAAACTCGACCAAAAAATCGCAGTTTTTAAAATGACAGCAAAAACGTGATTTGTGATCCAAAAACCCTTTCAAACTTGATCCAAACATCATTGCTCAAACTTCCACACATCACACATGTATTTTTACGCATAAATAACAACACAACGCATAATATGACAAGATCGATGCATAAACGAAAGAATATAAGTGCCTTTTGATATTTAAAAATACCGAAACGACGATATCGACGCGGAAGCGGAGAGAGGCTTGATCCGGGACGAATGTGGCACTATTTTCTTTGAAGAAAACACAACAAAACCTTGCTAGAATTTCAGAGGAAGGGGCGGCTGCTGAAAGGTAGAAGAACCCTAGGTTTTTTTCTTTCAAAATCTGAAAATAAAAAAATGTGTAGTGTGTGTTGTGTGTTTTAGACGTGTAAGTGTGTGTGTGTAGGTGTGTGTGCGTGAGTTTAGAACTAATTAGGGGATGATTTTGCTTATTTATGCCATTAACCATGCTAAACCTCATACTAATAAAAATGTTAACTCAATTAACAAATTAATTAAAATACTCTCCCTACTAATCTTTAAATATAATTCCCTAATTAAAATAAAAAGTGCAAGCCTTAAATCTTTAAAGGTTTTAAAATCTTAAAAACACTTAATAAATAAAGTAGGCTTTAAAAGACTAACACTTCATAAATTAATTAAAATGCCCCGTCCTGAACAAAAAAATAAAATACCGCATTAAAAATTTTCGCCAAAAGTCGTCGCCGGTCTTTCCTCGATACCGCATTATTCTCAGACAGAGGTTTTGTAAAGATATCTGCTGCTTGTTGATCAGTCGGAACGTATTCCAGACGAATATCCTTCTTCTGTACATGATCTCTGATAAAATGATGTCTGATTTCTATGTGCTTCGTTCTGGAATGAAGTACTGGATTTTGCGTGATTGCAATGGCACTGGTATTGTCACAGAAGATGGGTGATTCTGAGGCTTGAACTCCATAATCTTTGAGTTGTTGCTGTATCCACAGTATTTGAGAGCAGCAACTTCCAGCAGCAAGATATTCTGCTTCTGCAGTAGACGTGGCTATGGAAGTCTGCTTTTTACTGAACCAGGAGATCAACCTGTAACCAAGAAATTGACAAAAACCACTAGTGCTTTTCCTATCCAGTTTGCATCCTGCATAGTCAGCATCTGAATATCCAATAAGATTGAATGATGAGTCCTTGGGATACCATAGGCCGACATTCTGAAGACCTTTTAAGTATTTTAGAATACGCTTAGCAGCAATAAAATGAGATTGCTTAGGGTTAGTCTGAAATCTTGCGCAAATACAAACAGCAAACATGATATCAGGTCTGCTGGCTGTGAGATATAACAATGAGCCAATAAGACCACGATTCTGAGTTACCTCTACTGAGTTTCCATTTTCATCTTTGTCAAGCTTAGTAGATGAGCTCATTGGAGTGGAAGCAGCAGAACATGTTTCCGTACCATACTTTTTCAGTAATTCTTTCGTATACTTAGCCTGATTTATGAAGATTCCTGTTTCCAGTTGCTTGACTTGCAGTCCTAAGAAGAATGTTAATTCTCCCATCAAACGCATCTCAAATTTATCCTGCATCATCTTATCAAACTTTTCACATAGTTTGGGGTTAGTTGACCCAAAGATAATGCCATCAACATAAATTTGTACTAACAAAATGTGCTTATTCTTAACAAACGTGAATAAATTCTTATCTACTGTGCCAATGGTGAAATCCTGATTAACAAGGAATTGTGATAGAGTGTCATACCATGCTCTAGGTGCCTGTTTCAGACCATACAGAGCTTTGTGTAATTTGAAAACATGATGTGGTAGAAAATGATCGATGAAACCTGGAGGTTGTTCGACTTAAACTTCTTCTTGCAGTAAACCATTTAGGAAGGCACTCTTCACATTCATCTGATAAACCTTAAAATTTTTGAAAGCAGCAAAGGCTAAAAATATTCTGATGGCTTCGAGCCTAGCTACTGGTGCAAAGGTTTCGTCATAGTCTATTCCTTCTTCTTGTCTGAATCCTTGTGCAACCAGTCTTGCTTTGTTTCTGATAACTGTTCCTTCTTCTTTTAGTTTGTTTCTAAATACCCACCGGGTTCCAATGACAGCTTGGTGAGATGGTCTAGGTACTAGAAACCAAACTTTATTCCTTTCAAATTGATTCAGCTCTTCTTGCATAGCTTCTATCCAGTTGGGATCCAGATGAGCTTCTTCAATCTTCTTTGGTTCATCTTGAGAAATAAAAGCAGCATGCATATATTCATTAGGCATTTGTCTTCTTGTCCTTAAAGGAGCTGCTGGATTTCCGATAACCAAGGATGGAGGATGTGATTTTCTCCAAATAAAAGGATTTAGATAATCTTTATGTAAAGCAGTAGATTGTTTTGGAATATCGGCTGCTGGTTCTGGAATGTCAACTGCTGGTTCTGGAATGTCAGCTGCTGATTCTGCCATATGAATGTCTGGTTCTGGATTTTTAATGTCCTTGACACTTGCTTCTGCATCATCTTCACTGCCTAGTTCCAGATGAACCATGTCTAACTTGTTACTAATATTAGATATGTTAGTAATCTCGGGATCACTGCTGTCTTCATCAAAGACAACATGAATAGATTCTTCAACATTGAGTGTTTTTTAATTGAAAATTCTAAATGCCTTACTAACTGCTGAATATCCAAGAAATAATCCTGCGTCAGATTTTGAATCGAATGCAGCTAAATGATTTTTACCATTATTATGCACAAAGCATCTACAACCAAAAACATGAAAGTAAGATACATTCGGTTTACTCCCTTTCCAGATTTCGTAAGGAGTCTGATTATTTCTCTTGTTGATCATTGTTCTGTTTTGTGTGTAGCAAGCAGTATTAATAGCTTCTGCCCAGAAGCGCTGAGATATGTCTGCATCTGCTAGCATTGTTCTAGCAGCTTCTTTAAGTGTTATGTTTCTCCTCTCAGCTACTCCATTTTGTTGAGGCGTCCTGGCAGCTGAATATTCATGATGAATGCCCTGTTCATCTAGATAAACTTCAAGAGTCTTGTTAGTAAATTAAGTACCTCGATCACTTCTGATTCTAATGACAGAAACTGATTTTTCATTTTGAATCTTTTTCAGAAGTTTGATCAGGAGGCTACTGGTTTGAACTTTTCCAGCAAGAAAGATTACCCAAGTAACTCTAGAAAAATCATCAACAACAACAAGGGTGTACCTCATTCTCCCTAAGCTCCTGATAGGGATTGGACCAAATAAGTCCATATGCAATAATTCTAACACCTTGAGGATGATTTGCTGCCTTTATTTTTGAAACTAGATCTTACTTGCTTACCAAGTTGAAATTCAGATGGTTCAATCTCTTGTGCCACAGCCAGTGTTTATCACTTAGAGCTGCAACTAAACATGTAGGAGCAGTGATATGATCTATGTTTCATGAAATTTTGTAG
The DNA here is from genome assembly GCF_012295235.1 of Primulina huaijiensis. Taxonomy (NCBI): domain Eukaryota; kingdom Viridiplantae; phylum Streptophyta; class Magnoliopsida; order Lamiales; family Gesneriaceae; genus Primulina; species Primulina huaijiensis. The sequence continues at coordinate 8,630,394 of NC_133313.1, forward strand.
GTGTTGCTTTTTCTAACTCCGGTTAAAACAGTAGAGTCACCAGCATTTTTAACTGTGCAAGTGTGCTTCTGGAATGCTACTGAAAATCCATTATCACATAATTGACTAATACTGATCAAGTTGTAACAAAGATTTTCAACTAAGAGCACATCCTTAATAGTGATGTTACCATAGATAATCTTACCCTTACCCACGGTTTTACCTTTTGAGTTGTCCCCAAAGGTTATCTCTGGTCCAGCACAACTCACTATTTCTGATAGTAGACTCTTCTGTCCAGTCATATGTCTGGAACATCCACTGTCCAAATACCATGTTGAGTTACTGATCTTGGTTTTCTTCACTTGTACCTGCAAACACAAATTTTAGTATCTGGTACCCAATCTATTTGGGTCCAAGCCTTATTAGTCCTTTTGGAACCCACATTTGTACAATTTTTGTACTTCGGGTATCCATGGAGGTGTGTGCAACATAGAGTCTGTTATTTCTAACATTATGCATCTTAGCATGTTGTTCTTCCCTTCTGTTTCTGTTGTCTGGCCTGTATCTCTTCTGAACAGGTCTAGAATTGTAGTACTGGTAGTTTTTAACCTTCATAGGAGGTTGTCTTCCTGAGTTGAATCCTCTACTGGATCCAGAACTCTGGTCAACTCTTTCCTTAGGTTCAACATAACCCAGACCATAATGCATCATTCTGCTCATCTGATTTACATTCCTTTCAATTGAAGCAGTAGGTACTTCTGGTTTCTGTACCACACTGGATTTCACAAAATGAATGTACTTTCCTTTGCACATATCCAGTTCTGGCTTAGTATTCGTTTCAGAAGTGCCTTCATCATTACAAAATCCGAGACCACTTCTGTCTCCAGATTGTTTTTGTAACTCTTGCATCTTTTCAAGTGTAATAGAGGACTTATTCCAAGCATTCACCAGTAGTGATAACTTCTGGTTTTCAGAAAGCATCGTCTGGTAATCTGCTTTTACTCTTTCATTCTCAGTTTTTAATTTACTCATCTCAACTTGTAAATCATTACAGCTGTCTACTTGCAAGCAAGTTAGCTTACTGTTTTGATTTCTTAAGTTCTGATTTTCAATCTTAACTTCCTCGAATGACTGAGAAAGTCTCGAGTACTATTCTACCATGTCGTGTAATGCTTTGACTTAATCAGTGCGTGTAAATTCATCAGAGTCAAAGTCAAATACCTCTCCGGATGTCGAGGTTGATTCAGTATTTGCCATCAGACATTTGATCTCATCTTCATCACTGTCACTTGAATGGCTTTCAGAACCAGAAGATTCAGAACTTGAGTCTGCCCATTTGGACTTACTTTCTTCTGCAATCATTGCCTTTCTGTCTCTTCTGGTCTTTTTATCATTGCGTTTGAAACCCTTCTTCTTCTGGTCATCCTTCTTTGGTTTTGGACAATCAGCAATGAAGTGTCCAACTTTTCCGCAGTTAAAGCATGCCATATCACCAGAAGGTGATTCTTTTTTGAAATTTCGGTTGGGACTTTGAAATGTTCTGTGATTCTTTCTCATGAATTTGGAAAATTTCTTAACAAACAATGACATTGAGTCATTGCTTATCTGTTCAGCGCTTCTTTATGAAGTATTCTCTATAGCAGTAGCAGAAGATGAACTTGGGGCAACTGTAGCAGTAGAGTTAACAGTAGCTGCGAGAGCTTTGGTTGGTGGAATTGCTAAGGGCTCTTCTCCACTTCGAACTTCAAGTTCAAAATCATATGCCTTCAGATCTGAAAACAATTCATGCAGTTCTAACTTGTTTAGATCCTTGGAAGCTCTCATTGCCATCGTTTTGACGTCCCATTCTCTAGGTAGGGCTCTCATTACCTTTAATGCAACTTCCCTGTTGCCAAAATCTTTTCCAAGGGCATAGAGTTCATTTACAAGGCTGCTGAAGCGTTCATCAAACTCATTCATTGTTTCTACAGCCTTCATCTTCATATCCTCAAACTTTTGCATGGCTACGGAAAGTTTGTTTTCCTTAGTTTCTTCGTTTCCTTCACAGATCTGAATCAATTTTTCCCAGATTTCCTTGGCAGATTTTGCTGAAGGTATTTTTGTCGAGTGTCTTGTCCAGAATGTCCTTTGCAACGTTGTCAAAATTGGCTTTCTTCTTGTCTTCACTTGTCCATTCATATCTTGGTTTTTCCAGCATCTGAGGTGCGCCTTCAGTAATAGCAACAGCTGAATTTGGCTTTAAGATCTTTAATGGACCATCTGTGATGACATACCACATGTCATCATCTTGAGCTGCAAGATGGGCATGCATTCTGATTTTTCAGTCGTCAAAGTCTTCTTTTGAGAACATTGGAATTTTGCTGAAGTGAGCCATGTCTGTTAAATATTTTTCAGAACAAGAATAACCCGCTCTGATACCACTTGTTGAGGATCGGATTGAGTTTAGAAGGGGGGTTGAATAAACTCAACGGCAAACTTAATCGATTTTTCAGAATGATGTGCTAGAGTCCTGTTAGAGATACTAGCAGATTCTTGTTCAAATTTAAAGACCAGCAGATCAAAGGATAATGTGCGGAAACGATCTGTTGGTTAGTGGGTGAAAAATAATAAAAAAAAAAAGCAGTAGATGGCACAAGGTTTGTTTCTGGAAGTTCGCAGATGCATCTTCTACGTCTCTCCTTCTTCTGTTTCCAGAAGGTATCACTAAAAGACTTTGGTGAATACAGTACAACAATTGTACAAACCCACATCAACAGGACTTACCCTTCGCCTACTGAAACTCTTAGTTTTACAACTCAACTACTTGAAAGATCTTAAGTTCTGGAAAGAACTTTTTCCAGTTACAAACTCTTCTGTTTATGAAGTGAATAGCTTAGAAAGAGATAAAGAAAATAGCTAGCACAAAATGATCTCAAATGATCAAGTGTATGCAGTGAAGCGTGTGCTGCTTTTTCAGTGTTGAGCTTTTGAGATAACTGAAAGTTCTAGCGATGCTCGAATGATATTCTTTGATTGAGATTCGTTCACTGCTTGTTTCTTGAAAAGTGCTCCGTCTTCATATATAGGCTTAAACCAACGTTGAAAATCTAAACGGCTCTTTTGACTTTTCAGTGATTCAGCTTTATTGCTGAAAATGAACCCTTCAGAATACATTAAAGCAATCAGTCTCAGTTCATACCAAAAATGATATGCCGTCTTAAATGTTCTCGTACAACATTTAATGGCATTAAATGAAGCAATAAATGTTAGTATCACGTTAATAGATTAACGGCTATTTCGGGTTTGTATTTCTTCTAGTTCTGGTTTTAGCTAAGAAGTCATTTGTTAATTATATTAAGCAGTACTTGATAAGTGCTGCTACTGGTTTTAGCGTGATACAAGTGCTTCTGGTTTTCTGCTTATTTACATCTACTCGTTTTGTACTAGCATCTCCGCAACAAAATTAAGTCTAACAGAGCTGAATCATTATCATCTTCTTTCATGATATTAGCATATGATGCTGAAGATTGAGAATCTGCATTAGATTTCTGCTTTTGTTTCAAAAATTCTTGAAACTCATTGTATAACTCATTATTCTGATCAGTATTATTGGCTGATTAACTAGATAAGTTCTGGGCTATCAGCCTCTGCTTGCCATGCTGTGCTATTATATTAGGAGGTTTTCCCCTACCACCTCGCCCTCTATAAGAGGACTCTCCTCTTCCTCGAGAATACATATCTGTTAAGAAAGACATTAAAATAAATATTCACGAGTTAAGAAATCAGGTAGGTGATTATCTTTACCTTTCTTATAAATAATTTCAAAATCAAAAGGAGCTAAATGAGCCCGCCATCTTGCAAACATTTGCTTAAACACATCATGTTTAAAATCTTTATTAAACATAAATTTTGCAGATTTACAATCAGTTTTTATAATAAACTTTTGATTATATAAATCATCTTGAAATTTTAAAATACATCTAAAAATAGCTAAGATTTCTTTTGCTACTGTAGAATAATTCTTTTGGGCATTATTCCTTTTCCCAGAATAAAAACGAATCAAATATTCTTGTTTAGTTTGGGGATCTTTTTGTTTCAAAATTCCACCAAAACCTATATCAGAAGCATATGTTTCAACAATTTTATTCCATAAAGGATTAGCTAAACAAGGAAGATTTTTAACCTTTTCTTTTATAATCTGAACAGCCTTAGTATGCTCATCTGTCCAAGGTAAAGGATTTTTCTTAAGTCTATCATATGAGATAGCAGAATCTTTAGTAAGATTTTGAATATAAGGAGAAATATAATTTAAACTTCCTAAAAATCTTTGTAACTGAGTTTTATCAGTTATTATATCAGAAAATTTTGATCCAAACTCAATACTTCTTTGGATAGGAATAATTTTTCCCTTTTCAATCATATGTCCTAAAAATCTAATATTAGTTTGAAATAAAATCATTTTAGATTTTGAAATAACAAAACCATTTTGTATAACAATATGTTTAAACATTTCTAAATGTTTAAAATGAGATTCAATATCATTAGAAAATATCAAAATGTCATCAATATAAACAATTATAAAATTGCTATATTGATAAAAAAAAATATCATTCATAATTTGTTGAAATTCTGAAGGGGCATTTTAAAGTCCAAATGGCATTACTGTCCATTCATAATGTCCTATAGGAACATTAAAAGCAGTTTTATATCTATCAGATTCTTGTATTTGAATCTGCGATTTTAAATCAAATTTTGAAAATATGATTGCATTGACTAATCTGTCTAATAAATCTTTTTTATTAGGAATAGGATGCCTAATCCATTTTAAAACCTTATTTAAGGGTTTATAGTTTATTACTAATCTAGGTACTCCTCTTTCTTGCTCAGAATGTATATTAACATAGAAAGCAGTACATGACCAAAGAGATTGAGAAGGTGTTATTAAACCTTTTTCTAATAAAGAATGAATTTCTTTTTTACATAATTCTAAATATTCAGAATTCATTTGACAAGGACGAGCCTTGGTAGGAATATTTATTTCCTTAAAAATCTTCTTCATATGGAAGAGAGATTATATGTTTCTTTCTATTCTAAAAAGCATTTGGAAGATCATTACATATTTCTAATGAAAATTTATTATAAATAAATTTAATCTTATCCTGTAATTTAGGATTTTTTAATGTATCATCTATAGTTAGAATTTTAACTTCTTCTTTTAAAGAATTAACTTGAAAAGTTTTTCTATCAATCTTTTCTTGTAATTCATTTAAAATTGTATGAACATGTTTAGTTATAAACTGAAAATAAATAAGATTACCTTGATAAGTTCCTATTATACATGTTTCATCAACATGCTTTAAAGGATATATTTGATAAATAAAAGGTAAACCAAGTATTAATTGGCTAGAAATATCTTTTGCTAATAAAAAATGGTTTGAATACAGTTTTTATCCTTGAAAATATAAGCTTTAGGTAATTTATAATTTATTTCTAAAGGTTCTCCTCCAGCATGAGAGAGAGAATGAGTAGTTTTATGAAAATATTTTGTAGGAATTAATCCTTCCTATATAACATTCAAATCTGCACCACTATCTATCATAGGAATGAAATTCTTCTTATAAGAATTATTAATTAACAAAGTAATATTTGTATACCATTTTTGAGATATTATCATACTCAAAATAGATAAATGATTATCATCATTAAATGAAATATTTTGATTATTATCAATAATACCAGATTCTTCTTTGTTATTTTCAATAACAGAAATACGATAACTTAAATGAGTATTATTCTTATGTAAAATTTTTATTTGTTCTTTAAGATTATTAATCTCTTTTACCAAGTCTTGTATAGTAACAGGATTCTGTTTACTATATTTTTGTTGTAAAATATTTTTTACTTCTTGCATAGAATAAGCTTGTTCTTGTTTAACAATTATATTATTTCCACTACTTGTTGAAGCAGTGTTTTCCATTTGATCTATTATAGTAGATTTTAATATTGGATCCTTAATCATTTTAAGGAATTATAAAAGATTATTGATTTTATCTTTGAGATTTTCATCTATGTCTAAATTATTAATTTTGTTTTTAGCCCAACATTGATTAGCATAATGTCATGGCTTTTTACATTTTCTACAAATAATTATTTATTTTTAACTTTATAATTTTCAGCTTTCCGTAATTCACGGCTTTCTTTTCTTTTCTTCTTTCTATCTTTTTGTCTATCAGACAAATGTCTTTTCTTCCTGTAAGGTCTTTCGTTTTTATCTATTATTTTCTTTTTACCTTTATTAGGTAGGTCCATACCAAATTGATCACAAAATTTACATAAATGTTTTCTCTCAAGTAAATTCTGTCTTTTAATTTGATTATTTAATTTTAATTCATTACAGAGAGCTAAACTCTCTTGGATACAAATACTTATTAATTTGCCATAAGTATAACTGTTATAAGAAATATTTATATCATCATTTCTTAATATTTTTCTAATTCTTTATGCAAAGAGAAAGGGTAAACCATCAATAAATTTGGCTTTCCAAAGACAATTATTACAATCTGGTATCTCATAAATTCGAGATAAAAAGTATCTTTATACCATCTAAAATCAGTAAGTGTTTAACATTTTAGATTACTTAATAAAGTACGAATTTGTTCACTATTATCAGTGAATCTACCAGTAAAATGTTCAATCATTGTTGTTATTAATGAATAAACGACATTTTCTACTTGAATATTATCTTCAATTTTTATTGAATTAAAAATATCATTTTTCTGAAATTGATTTAAATAATTATCCCACCAACATTTAAGTTGGCCAGTGAATCTTGCTATAATCATTCTAGCAATATTTTTATCAGTATTACCTGAAGTTTTACACACAGTACTATACATAAGCATTCTGTGAGCAGTATTATAAATTTGTTTATCACTAACTCCATCAATATTTCATTCATAAATACTTTTCTCATTATAACTATTAGAGAAAATATATTCTTGTTCTTCAACAAAAACATCCATGGGAGTTGGTCTATCATAATAATATTTTGATTGGGTAGGTCTATCTGCCCATTTAAATTTATTAATTTCATTTTCAGAGGAATTATTATGATTATCAATCTCTTCATTAAGAGTATTTATATTAATATTTTTAAATTTTTCTTGTAATAATTTTTCTAAATCAGAAACAGAAGATTTAAATTTAAAATCTTTAATATCTGGAGGGGATTTAATAGAAGAACTAGCAATAGAAACAATATTAGTTTCTGGTTCTTGTATATGAACATCTGGTTTAATTTTATTAATAGCTAAAATAATTTTATCAATAAGATCTTTAAGAGAAATTATTTCTTCACCTATTATCGTAAGATATAAATTTGTATAATTCTGTTTTTTCAATTATTTGATTAATATGTTTAACAGTTATTTGTAACATATCATTTTCAACTAATTTTGAAAAAATAGTAAAATTCAAAACTTTATTATTTTTTTCTATAATAAAAGATTGTTGAGGAGGATAAACAGATCTTTGAATCTGTCTAGAAGGAAATTTATAATTTCTTTCAAGAATAGAAATATAATCTATAATAAATGTTTTAAAAAACCAAGGAACAAAATGAATTAATCTATTTTGATTTTCACAGTATTTATAAAATTCTGTGACAATATATTCAAATTCTTCTTTAGAGAAACTTTTAAAATACCAATCTCTGAAAGATTTACATTTGGGTAAATAAAATTCTGAATTGATCTTTGCTCTAGCAAAAGATCCTTTAGTAAAATCAATTTTCGGTTTACTATCAATTAAATAGTAAAATTCATTTATGAAACAGTATCAGTTTCTTTAACTTTTTAAAAGTTACATTGATGAACAATATTATTTTGATTAATAATTAAATCTTCTGCTGAAGATTCTACTTCTTCTCGTATTTGAGAAGTTGAAGCTCTAGAAGTTTGTGGAATATCCACCATATAATCTAGAGGTTAAATAAAAGAATGATTAGATCTTGATCTAGCATAAACAGAAGAGGGTAATAATCTTCTTTGTTCATTATTAAACTGTATTTGAACAGATCCTTCATTATTTTGAATAACTTGTTGTAAATCCCTATTTATTATAGGATTTCTAGGAATAGATTGTTCAATTATCCAGTTTTTTGGAAATTCTATTTCTTCCCATTTTATAAATCTACGGGTTGTAATATTAGATCTATTAAAATTAGTTTCTATAAGAATAGTTTCATTTTATTTTTTATCAATTCTTTTACACATAGGATTTAGTGTAAATAATGGTTTATAGTAAGGAGTATAATTATAACCATGAGTTTTAACATTTAATGTTAAAGAGTCTAAAATATTTATATCAGACAAAGATAAAGATAAATTTGGATAAACATCAAAATATACTGGACCACGAGCCAGACTAGATTGAATTATTCCCATAAGGGATTGTTTCCAATTTAAATTTCTACCATCTCTTAAAGCTGCTATAAAGCTTTCTGGTAAACCTTCTAAAGTTAAAGGTCTAAAAGAAATTTGTATTAAACCTATATGAATAAATCTGTAATTTTTCCTATAAGGCAAAATATCTTTATTATTCAATAGTCTAATAACCATTTCTTCATTATGAAGAGGTACTGATGATTCTGTAGTTTTGACTACCTGTTTAAAACCAATTTTTTCGAATGTTCCTAACTTATAGATCATTTTAGATTATATTTTAGGAATAATCCATTTATTTAATAAATCTAAATTTTCAGGTAAATCATATTCTTTATTTAAACTGTTTTTAACAGTTTCTTTCATATGATTCATCGTTAATCGATGCAATACTATTTGCGTTCCTGTGTATATATATATTTATTTTATTTTGATGATAATTTTTCCACTTAATTATTAGTTATTTAAATTAATAATTAATAAATCAATAAATATTTGAATTATTCTAATTGTTATCAAAAAATATGAAATTTCCTTAAAAATAATATAATTTTAAAAAGTATATAGTAATGCAATTCGTGAATCAAATTTTCGGATTCAAATTTTTTTTTTTTTTAAAAAAAGTCACGGATTCTACCATGACTTCATGTTTATAAATTGCACCGAGTGAAGTTCGAATATGTATCCATGATTCATCAACGCAAATTATGTTTTCTTTTTTCGCTTTGATTTTTCCTCGGCTTTTTTTGTTTGCTTTAATTCTTCTCAGTCCCACGATGTGTTGGTAATATTTTTTTTATCGAGCATTATTGTATTTTCGAAGTATTTGACATGTATTAATTTTTTTATTATTATTGAAATAATTTAGTTTTATAATGTTATTTTTTATAAGAATATTTAACATTGTCATGTAATAATATTGTTCGTTGATTTTGTCATTTATTTCATATGAGAAAATCTTAAAGGGTAACGTTATTATTTTTGTTAATAATATTTAAATTATTTATGTATTTAGTGTGGTTATTATTATGAAAACAATAAAAAATTTGATTTAAAGAGTTGTTAGTTGTACGAGATAAATTAGCATTATTTGAAAATTAATTAATTATGAATCATTATTTTTTTTGCAATATGAGATAGTGTAACGTCCAAAAGTCAACCAACGTAAACCACATGCATGCAAATGAATTAAATTACCTAATTGTTTTATTTAAGTGATTTTAAATGCTTACATGTTGCATATTATATGGTTAAGAGTCTAATTGCATGATTTTATGAAAACTGTAGATTTTACCCGAATATTCGATAATAGGCTAAGGAAAGGAGACCAGGGACGACCAAGATAAAATTAATATTTTTCAATAAATATTTTCAAGGCTAATTAATATGATTAAATTTTTCTAAAAATGGTAGAGTTTAAATTATTTTACGAGACGAGCTTGATTTTATCCGGGAAACCGGTTTTCGGCAAACGAGAGACTTTTAAAAGACCAAAATTATTATTTTTGAAAACAAATTTTTATAAACTTTTATTTTTCAATTAAATCGGTGTTATTTAGCCTAATTTACATAATATTAGTAGGCCCAATTGCTCTTAAACTCAAAAGCCCAAAACTTAAGTCCATTAACATGCAAATTAAAATCTATAAAATAAAAATCCTAGGTCTTTTTTAGAGCATTCAGCCATCCACTTCACACACACATAATTTTCGAAAATTTGGAAAGGAAGAAACAAGGATTCGTCGTCGCCCGTTCGTCCTTCTTTGAGTCCCACGCCAACTATCTTATAGTCGAGCTTTCTTAGAACGCAAAGTCACGTTTCTAGATTTTTTTGACCCATCATTAATATGCTGGTTTTGTTTATTTTGGCGTGAAAAATATTTAAGCATGTTTAACGATAGAACAAATATTTTCAAATTTTGATGATTTTACGCTTGTTAAAAAACGTTATCATTTCCAAGGGTTAGGCTGCCAACATAGGATATTTAATGGGTGGATCATGGACTATTTAAGGTGGAAATGAGGGCTAGAATCGAGCTTGGCTAGGAAGAACACGCCTAGGGTTTTCGTATAGTTCCCACGTGAATAAGCGATCAGCTAGCTTGCGTGGCTACGTGTGGCTCGTCCAGGGCATGGCTAACGGCTGTGTTGGATGTGTTCAAGGATTGGGAAGAGTCCTAGAATGGCTAGGGTTCGAGTATAGCAGCTAGAGAAGAGTCCTCATGAGTTTGGACTCTCCCCTTGCACACACACGGCTATGTCCAGGAGAGGGAAGGCTCGCGGCTGGTCTGGGGGTATAGGCTTGTCCAGTAGGCTCTAGGGATGATGGTTCAAGGTCGAGGCTACGGTTGGTGCAGTCTTGACTCGTGGTGGCTTGGTACGAAAGGGTCGCGGCTTGGGCTGGTGCGCTGGGGTACGCTAGGTCAGTAAGGGTCCAGGAGGCACGGGTGAGGGTCTGAGTCCATCATGGCTCGAGGGTGGCTCGGTGTTTGGGGAGAATAAGGGCTCGGTTAGTGGCTAGGGTTCGAACATATCCTTGGCAAAGAAAAGGGCCTCGAACCATGGCGCACGGGTTATTGTTTGTGGCTCTCGAGTGTCTTTTAGGTGTAAAAAGTTTATGATTTATGGTAAAGTTGTGTAATTTTTACTGTTAAAATGCTATTTTTCATATGTGAAAAGGACACCATATTTTATGATTAAAAAGAAAAGAAAAATATTTTGGAGGATGTGAATTGACTGTGATATAAAGGATATGATATATGATTTTTGGGAATATCGTGAGGGAGAAGGCCCAAGAGGGAGCCTGTTTACGGGAGAAGACCCCAAATGAGCCAAACAATCGTATTTCCATTTTATGTCGGTGCCTAGTGCCAATTCCCATACGTAATGGTGAGCTAAGACTGATCAGTCGACTAGAAGATAAAGGTAGTCACTTTCAAGGATCAAACTTCACCTAAAATGATAAATGACCGAAAGCTTTACGACTCATGATTTATTTATGATTACAAGCTTATTTTAAATAAAAGTATGATTTTAATGCATGTGATTGTATATGTATTATTTGCTACTCATGTTTAGAACGTGCTGAGTCATTAGATTCACTTGGTTGAATGTTGCAGGTGATGATGATATTGAGGGAGGCGCTGACGCTTGAGTGGATCGAGTTCTGCAGCACACTCCAGAGAGACATTATTTTCCGCATTAGCTTGATAGTCAAAGTTTTAAAGATTTTGTTCATGATTTAATTAGAGATTTTTATGTTTTATTTTGAATTTAGTTTTGATCATGTTAAAGGATGAAGTTGAATTTTTGTTAATTGACGTTTTAGGGATTTTATGTACTTGAGATTTTAAATGTTGAATTAAGTTTTTGGGTATGGAAATGTTGAGTTAATTTAAATATGATTTTCGAATTTTCAAAAAAAAATTTAATAAGATTTTAAAGTTAAAAAGTAGGGGATGTTTCAGTTGGTATCAGAGCGAAGGTTTTCTCTAAAGGGTTGTGTTACTGCCACTCCGAGAAGCTCAAGAAGTCACGCCTCAAGTCTGTGAATCTTTACTGCTTTATATTTTATATATTGAACTTTAAATGTTTTTATGATACATGATATACAAGTTAGATGCATGTTTCATTTAAAATGTAAATGCATGTTGATTACGTGGTATGAACGATTTGTACAGAGATGCCTCTTAGACGGAGACATAGTAATAATGAGGATAGGCGGGAAGACGAGGAGATTCTACAGCCTCCACCTAATCAGGATGCTAGTTCCCGTGTACTAGCCGGTATGGCTCGTTTACTAGGGCAACACGTGAGAAATGGGGCGAGGGTCTGAACGGAAGCTGTTTATGAGCGGTTTAGGAGGATGGATCCTGCGGATTTTTCTGGCACTACTGATCCATTCGTGGCTGAGGGATGGATTAGATTTTTAAGGTGATGTTTCGATATATGGATATGGCAGACGTCGACCGAGTTCATTGTACCATCTATCTACTGAAGGGAGACGCTTCATTATGGTGGGAAAGAGCGGAGCGAGGGATGAATCTAGCGACACTGACTTGGGAGGATTTCAAAAGGATATTCTATTATAAGTATTTCACTACCGACGTTCGTTCGAGGTTGAAGAGAGAGTTTATGAGTCTTTTCCAGGGGGCTTGTTTGTTGTAGAGTTTGTGCAGAAGTTTGATAATGGCTGTCATTTTGTGCCCTTGATTGCCAATGATGCTGCAGAGTAGTTACGACATTTCTTGGATGGTTTGAGGCCGACGATCCATCAAGATGTGATGCTGACTGATCCCATTGATTATACTACTGTTGTTTCCAATGCTTTTCAAGCCGAACAATCTCTGAAAGATATCGACTGGGAAATGCAGCGCAAGAGGAATCGTGCCCAACAATAAAGCCAGCAGAAGAGAAAGCCGTATACAAGACCATCGAAGCGGCCGGGACAGCCGAAACCACAAGGACAACTACCTAAAGAAAACGTCCTGAAGACTACTGAGAAGCCACTTTGCAAGGAGTGTGATCATCGCCATCACTACAGCAAGTGCATGTGGGACATCTACAAGTGCTTCAAGTGCAGAGGAATGGGGCATAAGGCTGGTGATTGCCCAAAGCTTTAGCAACCCACGACTGGAAGGGCTTACGTGATGCACACTGAGCAAGAGGAGCCAGACACTACGCTTATTACAAGTACTCCGACTATTCAAACAATTGAAATTGACTTATTTTTTGAAAGAATAAGCATGAATGCTAGAATCAAATTGAGGTGAATGGAACTTGATGACTTAGAATTGCATGTCTAAATTCTAGGGTTTAAGGAATTGAATTCTTGCAAACACTAATTATTTGGATCAAATTGTAGAAGATTGAAAATTAAAGGGACTAAATAGAAAATTTCAAAAACCCCTAGGAGTAAAATGGCAAAAACTCAAAATTTCCAAGGGTTAAATTGTACATTTTTGAATTTAAGGGGTCAATAGGAAATTTTCAAAACTTAAGGGGCTAATTAGCAATTTACGAAAGTTCAAGGGGTCGAAATGCTAATATGGGAACTAGAAGGGACTAGATGGTAGGAAAACTTTTGAAAGTTTATGGCCTTAATCGAGAATAATACAAATATTAATCAGGACGAATATTGCTAGCGGGAATAGCTACTTACGCTTTGATAGATTCTGGAGCTACGTATTGTTTCATATCTGAATCATTCGTGAAGAAATTGGGAATCTTACCAGTGGACGTAGAGTCGGAATTCCGAGTTACAGTGCCTTCTGACGAATATATGGTCTCTAGTAGCATGGTTAAGGATGTATAACTTAAATTGCTCAATAATATTATACGTGCGGACCTTATAATACTACCAATGCCCGAGTTCGACATTATTTTGTAGATGAATTGGCTCACACGGAATGGGGTTACTATTGATTTTCGGCGGAGGTCAATATCTATTAGACCACCGAATGGGAAAGCATTTATCTTCGAGGCGGCGCAAAACAATCAAATGCCGCATATTATTTCATGCATGCATGCGAAGAAGCATATTCAAAAGGGTTGTCAAAGTTTTCTTGCTAGTATTGTATCTGCATCCGACACTGACAGCCGATCTATTGAGGATGTGGAGGTAGTCAAGGATTTTCCGGATGTATCTCCCGACGATGTTTCCAGCATCCCACCCAAAAGAGAGGTTGAATTTGCTGTTGTATTGATGCCTGGTACCGTGTCGATCTCTAAGGCACTATAACGCCTAACACCTGCTGAAATGAAAGAATTAAAAGATCAAATTCAAGAACTACTAGACAAAAGATTTATTCGCCCTAGTTTTTCTCCATGGGGCACGCCAGTACTATTTGTGAAGAAAAAAGATGGGGGAATGAGACTGTGCATCGATTACAAAGAGCTAAATAGAGTGAAAGTAAAGAATAAGTATCCATTTGATAAGTGCAAGAATTGCACTTAATTTATATGTTAATCCATTTGATCTATGCTGATTTCGAACAGATTTATGCTTGGTTTTTGTTGTTTTTGTGTAGTATAGGGGATATACAACTGTAGCATGGTTTAGAGCAATCAGAGATGTTTTTGAGAGAGCCGTAGCGCTCATTTGTGCGAAATACGAGTGCCTAGGCGCTACCCAAGAAGCTCCGCGGCGCAACATTGCCGAAGTATAAGCGTCGCGGCGCCTCAATGCCGAGAGACAAGCGCCTAGGCGCTGAGGGACAAGCGCCGCGGCTCTAATATTCAAGATTGACGGGTGCTAGGCGCCACTTATTCAGCGCTGCGGTGCTAATGGCGGCGAAAAAAAGATTAATTGGGCTCCGACTCACAGCCCGAGGAGAAAAAATAAAAAGAAAGCAAGGGTTCAGATACGAGGAGGCCGTTTTGGGAGAAAAACCAGAGAGGAGAGTAGGAGCGAACACGAGACGACGACCCAGAGCGCGAAGATCGATTACAAAGATGAAGAACGACAAATCTAGGGACAGAGACGACACTTCGGATTTGTTATCTGTTCTTCCACTTTTCCATTTTCTCGTATTTTGATGTCTAAAACTTTGAACATGTGTTGTTTTTATCCAGATTCCGTCATGAACTAATTTTCTATTCTAGAGGATGATGTAGCTTTGTGGATACGATAATTTGACTCGGTTTTTATATGATTGAATTCCTTCTCGTTTAATTGTGTTTCTTTGTGTTTATTCTACTGCAATTTACTGGCCATAAATTTTGTGTTGTCTGATTAATTCTATAACTCGGGAGAGGGATTAGGATCATAGATCATTAGAAACACATCGTTGAATGTTTATAGCGTTCGGAAGGCATATAACTTTAGCAAAGCTTAGGTAAGAGCATTGTTTGCATCTCTCAATTAAAATTAGATTTTATTAGGAATAATTGAATCGAAGTTTGATTGATACAATTTATTCGTCACTTGGAGAAGGGGGAATAAAACAAGTAAGTGTTCTTGGCTATTAAATGATTGGAATTCGTGAATATAAATTGAACTGAAAATAATTATCGTAGAAACTTAGTGAAATCGTTTCTCTAGATATTTCCTCGCCTTGATATTCTCCTCAATTCTATGATTAGTTATTAATTTTGCAAATTACTAATTCCAAGAAAACCAACCTTTTTATTGATTTTTCTAGATAAAGTCGAGACCGTTTTAATTACAAGCATTGATATACGTTTGGGTTACACTCCTCGTGGGAACGATACTCTACTCACATTCTACTATAACTTGACATCGTGCGCTTGCGAGCAATCAAGAAAACATGAAACAAGTTTTTGGCAACGTTGCCGGAGAGTGTCAAAATTTGAATTTATATCAGTATTGTTACCAATTAGTCTAGATTTTAATTTAGAGCTTTTTAATTTTTATTATTTTATATTGATTGAATTTGTCATTCTTTTCTGCTTGACAGTGCATGCTAAGATCGCAAAAACCTGACTTGCTTATTTTTGATCTAGAGATCGAAAGAACTGCGAGAGGATTAAGAAAAGCAAGAAGAGACGTGATCAATTCAATGGCTGAACACAGAGAAAATGACAGACAAAACCCGCCAGAGGCTATACCAATCAGATATCACTTCCGACAAGTGATCAACAATCGTTACTCTGGTATTGCAAGAGGAACCATCAACGCCAATAATTTTGAGTTGAAGCCTGCTCTGATCAATATGGTTCAGCAAAACCAGTTTGCTGGAACTTCCACTTTTGATCCTCATGTTCATTTGAGGAAATTCCTGGAGATCACGGATACGGTAAAAATTAATAATGTTTCTGACGATATTATTAGATTGCGCTTGTTTCCATTTTCTCTCAGGGACCAAGCAAGAGGATGGCTTCAGTCGCTTCCGTTGAGGAGTATCACAACATGGCAGGAGCTGGCGACGAAATTTCTGGCAAAATACTTTCCCCCCGCAAAGTCTGCACAGTTGGAGATTGAGATTAGCACTTTCAGGCAGACTGATTTTGAGCAGTTGTATGAGGCGTGGGAAAGATACAAGGAGCTGTTGAGAAAGTGCCCGAACCATGGTTTTGAAGACTGGGTGCAAATTGAATTATTCTACAACGGTCTGAATGGGCAAACAAGAGGAACAGTGGATGCAGCGGCTGGTGGCACGATCTTTGATAAATCTCCTGAGCAAGATTATGAATTGCTTGAGCAGATGACTATAAACTGCTACCAGTGGCCATCCGAGAGGTCAGGAGTAAAGAGGACAGCTGGTGTTTATGCTGTGGATCCTATCACATCACTCACTGGGCAGGTATCAGCATTGACTACACAGATAGCAGCTATGAATAGGGTGAGCACATCAGAGATTGAGGGTCCATCGATTGTTGCGGAAGAACCATCTCTTCCTGAAGAAGCTCAGTATGTCAACAACAGAAACTTTGGTGGATTCGGAGGATATCGAGGTAACCCTCCCCCTAATACTTTTCATCCTGGATTACGAAATCACGAAAATTTTTCATATGCGAATAATAAAAATGTGTTGAATCCTCCACCGGGATTCAATACATCAAAAGGGGAAGGGAAGCCTTCATTTGAAGATTTGGTTGGAACGTTTGTTGCTGAATCTGGGAAGAAGATGGCAAGGACTGAGTCTCGTCTTGACAATATGGAGACTCACATGGGAAATATGGGTGCTACAATGAAATATTTGGAGACTCAAATTGGACAGTTGGCCAACGCATTGAAAGATCAGAACAGAGGTCAATTTCCTAGTAACACAGAAGTTAATCCAAAAGAGCAGTGCAAGGCAGTCACTTTGAGGAGTGGAAAAGAGTTAGTAGTGCAAAGTTCCAAGGAAAAAGAAGATAAGGAGAAGACAGTTGAAGAAGGTGAGACTGAGGGATCCAAAGCAGAAATTGAAGTTGAACAACCTTCAGTATTTAATCCGACTCTTCCATACCCCCAGAGATTCAAAAAGAAGAATTTGGATGATCAATTTGCAAAATTTTTAGAGATCTTTAAGATGATACACATCAACATACCATTTGCTGATGCTTTGTAGAAAATGCCGAATTATGCAAAATTTATTAAAGATGTGATGTCTAAGAAGAGAAAGCTGCAGGAGTTTGAAACTGTGAAACTGACTGAAGAGTGTAGCGTCATATTGCAAAAAAAGCTTCCACAAAAATTAAAAGATCCTGGGAGTTTTACTATTCCTTGCTTTATTGGTTGTTCTAAATGTAGTAAAGCTTTATGTGATTTGGGAGCAAGTATTAATTTGATGTCATTTTCTATTTACAAGGAATTGGAGCTAGGAGAGGTCAAGCCATCCACTATCACCTTACAGCTTGCAGACAAAAGTCTCACGTATCCACGTGGGATCGTCGAGGATGTACTGGTAAAAGAGGATAAATTTATTTTTCCTGCTGACTTCGTGATTTTAGATATGGAAGAAGATCATGATGCTCCATTAATCTTTGGGAGACCGTTTCTGGCGACTGGAAGGGCATTGATAGATGTACATAAGGGTGAACTCACCTTGAGAGTTGGCGGAGAAGCAGTCATTTTTAATATCTATCACGCCATGAAGGAATCAAATGAGGTAAGCACTTGTAAAAGCATTGATGTTATAGACTCATTTATGTCTGTTGAATGTGCAGGAACTAGGGATCCTTTGGAGAGCTGTTTGATAGGTGCTGCAGGAACTGTTGATGAAGACGATTGGGAAGTGAAAGAGCAAATGGTGGCTCTTGAGGCACTGCAGAAAGAAAGAAGAAAAGATGCACCGCATGAGGAGTTGAAGGTAAATGAAAAAATTGAGGTAAAACCACCTTCTCCTGATTTGAAGGAACTACCAAGTCACCTTTGCTATGCATTTTTAGATGAGAAGTCGACATATCCGGTAATCATTTCTTCCTCTCGTACATGTGCTGAAAAAGATAAACTATTAAGAGTATTGAGGAAATATAAAAATGCTATAGGATGGTCGATTTCTGATATTAGGGGAATGAGCCCCACTATATGCATGCATAAAATTTTAATGGAGGAGTCATATACTCCTTATGTGGATCAACAGAGGAGGTTAAATCCAGCCATGAAGGAGGTCGTGAAAAATTAGGTACTAAAATTGTTAAATGCTGGTGTAATTTATGCCGTTTCTGATAGTAGTTGGGTGTCTCTTGTACAAGTTGTGCCTAAAAAGGGTGGAATGACTATGGTAAATAATGACAATGATGAACTAATATCTACTCGTACTGTGACTGGATGGCGAGTATGTATTGATTATAGAAAATTGAATAATGCCACACGTAAAGATCATTTTCCACTGCCTTTTATTGATCAAATGCTTGATAGACTTGCTGGTTATTGTCATTATTGTTTTTATATGGTTATTCAGGTTACAACCAAATTGCTATAGCGCCAGAAGAACAAGAGAAGACTACTTTCACTTGTCCCTATGACACGTTTGCTTTTAGGAGAATGCCTTTTGGACTATGCAATGCACCTGCCACTTTCCAGAGGTGCATGATGGCCATATTTGCAGATATGGTGGAGGAAATATGGAAGTCTTCATATATGACTTTTCGGTATTTGGTTCTTCGTTTGATCATTGTTTACATAACTTATCCCTTGTTTTGCAGAGATGTCAGGAAAAGAACTTAGTTCTTAACTGGGAAAAGTGTCACTTTATGGTCCAAGAGGGCATTGTTCTTGGACATAAAATATCTTCTAAGGGATTAGAGGTAGACAGAGCCAAAGTGGTTGCAATTGAAAAGCTTCCACCACCAAAGAGTATCAAAGGGATTAGGAGTTTCTTAGGACATACCGGGTTTTATCGTAGATTTTTCTAAGATTACTAAACCCTTGTGTAATTTACTTGAGAAAGAGTTTGCTTTTATATTTGATGATGACTGTTTGCAGGCGTTCGAGAAGATTAAGAAGGCATTGGTGACTGCACCGATTATGATAGTGCTGGACATGAAGGATCCCTTTGAGCTAATGTGTGATGCTAGTGATTATGCAGTGGACGCTGTCTTAGGCCAAAGAAGGGAAAAGATGTTTAGAGCAATTTACTACGCAAGCCGCACAATGAATGCTGCACAACAAAATTACACTACAACTGAGAAGGAGATGCTTGCAGTGGTGTTTGCTTTCGGAAAATTCAGGCTCTACTTGATCAGCACAAAGGTAATTGTTTTTACTGATAATGCAGCTATTCGTTACCTATTCGCCAAGAAGGATGCAAAACCACGCTTGATAAGGTGAATTTTGCTACTGCAAGAATTTGACTTTGAAGTAAAAGATAAGAAAGGAACTGAAAATCAAGTGGCTGACCACTTGTCAAGACTGGAGCTGGAGGAGATGAAAGAAGAGGGAGTTATACAGGAAACATTTCCGGATGAACAGCTTTTTGAGGTAAATTCTGTACTTCCTTGGTTTGCTGATATTGCTAATTTTTTTGTCTTGCGGCACCATCCCTCCAGATTTGAGCTATCATCAGAAGAAGAAGTTCGTTCATGATATCAAGTTCTTTTATTGGGATGATCCATTTGTGTATAAGAGGTGTGCTGACCAAGTGATTAGGAGATGCGTGGAAGGTATCAAAGCACAACAAATTCTGGAGAAATGTCATTCTTCACCATATGGTGGACATTTTGGAGCATCACGAACGACAGCTAAGGTATTGCAATCTGGTTTTTATTGGCCTAGTTTGTTTAAAGATATTATACCTTAGTAAAATCATGTGATAGATGCCAGAGGTTAGGAAACATATCTTGACAAATGTTTTGGAAGTAGAACTTTTTGACGTTTGGGGCATAGATTTCATGGGACCCTTTCCCCCTTCTTTTGGTAATTCTTATATTTTACTAGCTGTAGATTATGTTTCGAAATGGGTGGAAGCAATCGCCACCAATACTAATGACGCTCGTGTTGCAGTTAAATTCGTGCATAAGAACATCTTCACCAGATTTGGAACATCGAGAGCCATCATAAGTGACGAAGGTACGCATTTTTGCAATAGAATTTTTAACTCACTTTTGGCTAAATACAGTGTGAAGCACAAGGTGGCACTAGCATATCATCCTCAAGCAAATGGACAAGCTGAAATATCCAACCGGGAGATTAAACAAATACTGAAGAAGACTGTCAAAACAAACCGAAAAGATTGGTCCATTAAGTTAATTGATGCATTGTGGCCTATCGAACTGCGTTCAAGACACCTATTGGGATGTCTCCCTATAGGCTGGCCTTTGGTAAGGCATGTCATTTGCCATTGGAGTTAGAGCATAGAGCATTTTGGGCTGTGAAGAAATTAAATTTTTATTTGCAAGCTTCGGGAGATATTAGGAAACTACAGTTGAGCTAAATGGACGAATTCCGAAATGACGCATATGAAAATGCCAAGATTTACAAAGAGCAGACTAAGAAGTGGCATGACAAAATCATTGTCCGAAGGGAGCTCAAACCGGGACAACAAGTACTATTATTCAATTCTCGTCTGAAGTTGTTTCCTGGTAAGCTAAAGTCGCGTTGGTCAGGGCCATTTGTTTTGGAAACAGTGTATCCGTATGGGGCTATCGAGCTAAAGTGCAGTGATGGAAGGACCTACAAGGTGAATGGACAGCGGGTTAAGCCTTACTACGGGACCGAAGGAAGGAATATCGACAATGTCAAGTTGAGCGAACCAAACTAAACGGACTAGTGACAGTCGGGCTGACGACGTTAAACTAAGCGCTTGTTGGGAGGCAACCCAACCAGTTTCTCTTTATTGCTTTCGTGTTCTTTATTTTATTATATTTTCAGTATTATTATTGTTTTTACGTTTTCTTTGTATTTAATTTGGCATGTGAAGATTAGACACTGATTTATGTGTTATTATGCAGGTATAAGTTGACACGAAGTGTGCAAAAAAGGGTAAAAAATATGCCTAATCTCGGAAGGAGCAGCGCCTAGGCCCCAGGAAGCAGCGCCGCAGCGCCACTTATGCGAAAGAGTAGCGCCTAGGCGCCAAGAAGCAGCGCCTGCGAACATCAAGCGCCTAGGCGCTACATAACCTGCGCCGCAGCGCCAACACATTCAAAGACTTAGCGCCGCAGCGCCAGACATTAAGCGCCGCGGCGCCTCAAGGCCGAGAGTTAAGCGCCGCGGCGCTAGTTCGCGTATATGAAAAAAAAAGGGATCCGAGAGTTTCTTTTCATTAATCTAAGAAGTGTAAGCGCCGCGGCTCTCCTCTCCTCCTCCACCACAAATCGACTCCAACCATAGATCTCCACAAATTCACCTTCAAAATACCACAACACACCACCCAAATCATCCTCCATCCAAATTCACCTAAATTTCGTATTCCTACACCTTCTTGTGGATAAAAAAAAAATTTCTGAAAAAATTATTCAACGGGCTAACAATGGAGGAACTACAAGCCTATTGTGGGTACTCTATCAAAAGGTAATCGTTCTTGGCATTGTAGAGTTTCAAGATCCTGTTAGAATTTGAAGGAATAAGGTTTTGGATTTCGTGTACACAAGGTGCTCGATAAATGTTCTAAGTGAATTCGTTTTCAAGATTTATTGAATTGGGATATTGCATGTTAGAGAAGACTGTCAATTGCTTGATTGTGTTGATATTGTGGGTGCCCACTATTGCCCTATTTGTGTGTGAGACGTTAAAAATTGTTGTTGAGCAAGGTTGATCTTCATTTGAAATATGCCTCCGAGGAAGAAGACCAAGCAGATTGAATCTGGGGAGGGCGAGTCGTCTACAGCTACCTTTGATAGACGACGATTCTGGAATGCCGTCGCTGCCGAAAACTATTCTAAATTACAGGATAAAAGCATGCAGCGGGAAAGAGGGATGGATCAGAGCATCCCGGATTGCATGACATTGATTGTTGCTAGGAATATTCTTTGGGCTGAGTTTGTGAAACCGTCGGCAGACGCTGTGATTTCCATTGCCTTCGATAGCAAAACAATTAATTCGCTGTATTCGATGCAAGACTACGAAACATATGGGTACACACTGTTCATGCGAGAGGCCTACCCCTATGAGACGATCATTACCACACTATGTGAGCTGGGCACGGTTTGGAAACTAAACAATCAACGAGCTCCAGTCACATTCCCTGCGATGTCCATGCAGAGGGAGGCATACAACTGGTACCACTTCGTAGCCTCGCGATTGATGCGATCTGGTCACATATCTGATGTGACAAAAGCGAAGGCAGCCTTGGTTTATTATATCATCACCGGCAGGACAGTTGATGCGGGCCGCGTGATTATGACTTCTATGTTGCAGGCTTCTCGGGGCACTTCTACTGTGAGTATGCCACACTCCTTGTGGGGCCCCGGGTCCGATATCTAATACTAATAATTATAATTGTCCCACACAAAATGATTGAGTAAAATACATAATTTGTTGTTCACAAACTTACAAAAACATCGTCAAAATAATTTAATTGTCTCAAATGTTTGAAATATAAATTTTCAACATGCCAACATGAAGTAGTGAACCAAAGAAATCCAAACATCATCACATAGCTCCTAAGACCCGAGAATCCCACTCTAACTCGTATCTCCTCGCCTTGAGCTGGACTCTGGCATCCCAAGCCTCGCCTCACCTACCGTCAAGCACATGAAAACAAGAGGTACCGGACATGCCGGTGAGTATAAACCCAGTATGATACAATCAATCACAAATGAGAGTTAAATTTTCAAATATTTCATATAAATTCATAAAGATGCAATATAATGCAATGCATGATCAGAAGCTGTGGGCTATCAATAAATCTCAAGATCAAGTGGATCATCTGGTCATAGGGTACCCAAGGGAATAGAATCACCCAGCAACATCCACCGACTCATCCGCTCGGGGTGGGGTGCTGTGTTCTACAATCCCAGGACTATGGTGCGCCTATAGAGAGTGTTCAGGCCATAGCAGCGACCTCCGCATACACTATGCCAACTCAACTATAGCCCCATACGTCCAACAAATCAATATATCTAGGCGACCTCCGCCATATCAAATCTGAATCAACAAGTGGCTCAATATGCAATGTCATGATGCAAATCAAAATCATCATCTCAATATCATAATCAACTCATCTCAATACAACAATCATCATCAAATCACCAATAGTTCATCAAGCCATAGAGTTTTCAATTTAAAATAAAAATGATACTTTTACCTCGTATGTTATCGACCGTAACATACCTTTCAAATATTACCAAAAGAAGATCGAAATGTGTAGATGAGAAGTCTTGAACCTTTGAATTCTACTATAACTCAAGGACTTTGATCATCTATCAAAACAGAGTAATTTCTGTTCAAAATTCATAATTAGTTCAATACTGCTTTGAATCAAGATCCGTAAATTTCTTAACCTTAATATGCCATAAAAACATTCATTGAATCATTTCATCAAACACATAGCATGCGTGCTAAAGAAATTAGCTCCTATACTTTGCCATTGGCTTCAATTCCATTTTAAATTCAAACCAACACAATTTCAACATCTCCAACATCTCAAATATCAACACAAATATCAATTCTAAACTTCATCCCATTTCCAAACTTGAATAAAAATATAACATACTTACACCATCTTGAAGATCTTGGAGAGAGGATCACAAATCTAACTTCATTTCATAATTTCCTTGAACAAATCTCCCATAGATTGAAGAAGAAATTAGAAGATGAAAGGAAAAATGAAGAACCCTAGCTCTAAACCGATGGAGTAGGAAAAAGAGAAGAGAAAATGATACAAAAATCATTCCCCAATCAAATATATACCATCCAAACCTCAAAACACGTTTTTTGTAAAAGTGCTGGGTGCCATAGCGCATGATTTTGGCGCAGCCGCGCGCCCCTTGCTGCCCAAACACCAAAATTTCAGCACTGCGCGCGCTAGGGCGCCGGATCCTGCGCAGGGCCGCGCAGTATTCTGCCAAGAACGCATTTTTAACTTCAGAATTTGCGAAAGTGGTAAACTACAAAGTTGTAGCCCTATGTCTTGGTTTGCATCTCCAATTGGCCTCATGTCATTTGGAGATCTGAGTAAAATGTTATGCTAAATCTCCCAACATGTGTCATTGTAGGAATGACGATACGCACGACACACTTCGGGGCGCTTTTGGCTCATCTTCCCAAATGATTTGAACAAAACTCAAAACATGAAAGTTATAGCCTTATGTCATATCTTTTTAATGAAAGTAGCCTCACATCAATTGGATCAATATACAAAACATTATGCTAAAAACCACAACTACTGCCACATTTTTCATACCGTTTCTGCTTTTCCATCACCTATTTAGCTCAAATTCAACCTTTGATTCTACCCATAAATTTTCTATTCCATTCTATAACATTCATTACCATTTATACCACAACGTAAAGTCATAAACCATCACAACTAATGCCACAATATTTCAAAATTCGGGCATTACACTCCTCTACCATTACGGATCTATGTCGGTTAGCAGGGGTTGTATGGGATGATAGCGAGGCTGTATTGCATACAAAAGGCGACATCTTACTGGTTGCTAGACTCCCGAGGGATCGGAGACAAAGACAGATTACTAGTGCTCCGGGAGAGGCTTCAGGGAGTGGAGCGCATCCTCCTCCCTTCCCACAGGCACGTTTAGGGAGGGGAAAGACCCCACGCGAACGTCTCGATGAGATAGAGCATCTTATGAGGCGACAGTGGCGGATGACACAAGAGCACATGGACTACGTGCACAACTTTAATCAGGTGCTCGCACAGCAATTCTTTGCGGTCGTATTTCCACAACCGCCAGCATTTTCCCACAGACCTATTGAGGATGATGAGGAGTATTATGATGAGGAGGAGCCTGAGTTGTCAGGCGAGGACAACGATTCCTGAAGCGCGCTGTATGAGGTACGTGTTCCCATTTTTCTTCTTGCTTATTACTGTACATTGGGGACAATGCACGTACTTAAGTTTGGGGGGGTCATTCATTCTGTTTTATCGTTTACTCTGCTTTACTTTTCAGTTTCAGTTTCAGTTTTATTTTCAGTTGTTATTTTAGGATCTGCATGATTAGTTATCTCCTGCGGTTTGCTTTAATTTCATTAAAAAAATGGTTTATTGCATGTTAGAGTTGTTAGGACAAGTTTTGGATAAGTTATCGTGAGGCCGATGATGAAAATGAAATCGTGATTCTAAAGCATGAATGTATTCATGATTACTTGGGAGTCACATTGTATTGCACGGTCATGTTTGTTGATATTATCGATGCTTAGAGACAATTTACGTGCCTGTGATGCTGATTAAACGAGAGAAATCTGATTTTTAGTAATTCTCGCATGACATTGACTGACACTTTTACGAACACAGAGATGATCTAGGTAATTTTTCTCAATATCTTTGGGCCGCCCTTCTTTATTCATTATCAATTGTTAGCCCATTGAGCCTCGAGTAGATTGAGATGCTTGACTTTTCTTTGTGCACCTATCTCATATATCATTTTGATTGAAAATTGCATGTGATAGGTTTGTATGAGTTGACTCATGGATTGATGGAAATCTAGAACTTGTTTGAACACTTTTCGAGGCGAAATACGGATAATTTGTGACATAGGAATGATTTAGGCGATCTTTGGAACCGTTTGAGCCTTCGAGCCTACCAAATCATTATGAAATATTCCTAGTATCCCACTTTGAGCCTACTAAAAATCAAGTGGTGTGTGTCAATGACATACGATTAGCCTCCACTTGTATCTATTCTATATCCCACAACAACTATCAAATGAAACTTATACACTTATTATCCTACCTGATTTTGAGAGCAATAAGTTCATTGGTGTTGTAATGATTCCAATACTCCTTGAAAAGAAAAAGAAAAAAAATTGAATGTGCATAAAGGAGTTCAAAAATGTGAAAAAAAGAATGTGAATCAAAAGTGGTGAAAAGGATATGGGAAATGAAGGATATGAATGAGAAGAAAACAATAATTGGTGAATGAAAAGAGAATGGAAATGATTGAAATTGATGAAGTTCATTTATTTCTCTCAAATTTTGATCTCTATACCTTTATTGTAGCCATAAGCCGTAGCCTAACTGATAAACATAAAAATTGTACATTAATTAAATGTTTTATAATATAATTATAGTTTTTGTTTTATTAAATGTTTAAATATTATATGTTTTATAATAAATTGTATAAAATATAAGTTGTTGTGTAATTATAAGTTTTTACTATTTTTTACAGGTTTGATAAAACAAGAATAAACTTGGTGTTGCAAATGGGATTAAGATGATTCTTGAACCTATAGAAAGTTGATTATAATATCTACAATATTGTTGACAAGCATGAGATAAAAATCCTCTCACAATTGGGATCAAATTAAGCAACAAATAAAGTTACAAAAAGAGTGGCAGTTTTACCATGCTCTAGTATTTTGACCATATCTCTCAAATTACTTGGTCAAATGGTTTGAAAAAAATACCACAACTATACAACTCAATTATCCACATGTTTCTTTTTATGTGAAGAAGCAAATTCGGAGAAGAAGATTTTCAAAAGTGATGTGTAATATAATATAATATCTTGGAACACCAATGAAGACTTATGTGTAAAAAAATAATATTTTATTTGTGGTTGTCTCCCCAAATTTGGCTATAAATAGGGGTGCATTGTAATGTATTGAGATATCCCTCATTCTATGAACAAACCTTTGAGTTCATAATATTTCTCTCTATATTTTTCCTTTATTTCTTCATTTAAATACAATTAGCATGTTAATTTCATATTCAAAGTTTTACACTTTGAATAATGAATAGCTAACTTCCTAAAGTTGAGATGAAAAGGTGAAACTCTTGGCATGATAATAAGGTTATTAAAAGGTAAGAATCTATGTTTTATATTATTTAATCATTATTTATTGTTTATGTTATATTTATTTCTTTATGCATTTTTATACCCTACTTATAAGTGGGAGTTTTGATTTATTGTTGCTATATGTTACACTAAATTCTTGGAACCATTTAAATGTTAGTTTTGTATTACCAACCATTTAAAGTGGATGCCTTGATTTATTATATATAAATATATTATAATATTAAATTCTTGGAACCATTTAAATGTTAGTTTGGTTTTACACTAGTAGAATTTCCTTGATTTACTTCGCATATTAAATGAAGTAATAGGTAGATAATTGCCGAAGTAGACGCAGGTGAAGTAATAGGGTACCATTTTGCTTCGCATTATCACCGAAGTCGTAACCAAGAAATTAGCGAAGTCTTTGGCTGGAATTAGACCGATGACGAAGTAAAACAACGTCTTCTACATCATCGAATTCGTAAATTGCAGAAGTAATAGCTTATATATAACTGCATAATTTATATAGAATGACGAAGTAAATGTGTTGTATTACTTCATAGGTTTTGTATTTTTGTGAAGTAATTGATGCGAATTACTTCGGTGTTATGGAACTAAATTAGCAATGGTTTCCAATTAGCGACGGTTTTGGAAAGATAATCCGTCGCTAAATAGCAACGGTTTTTGACTTTACCGTCGCTCATTAGTGACGGTTTTATGATATCCCGTCGCTAATTAGCGTCGGAAGGTCAAAAACTGTCGCTAATTAGCGACAGTATTTATATAACTGTCGCTAGTTAGCGACGGTATTTCAAAAAACTGTCGCTAATATAATTAGCGACGGGATATCATAAAACCATCGCTAATATAATTAGCGACGGGATATCATAAAACCATCGCTAATTATATTGTTTTTTAAAAAAACAATATATTTTTTAAATTTTATAATTATTCCTACATATTTTTAAATAATATCACACATCTAAAATATTTTAAATTTGTAAATAATTTATAAAACAAAGCTAACAACAAAATTAAAAATTAAAGCTAAGAAATATAATCTAAATCGAAATTAAAATCGTCCGAGAGAAAAAATGGAAGTAGATATGAAGTGGTGTGAAAAATAAGCAGTGGAGGGGTATATTTATAGGACATTTGCGACGGCCATTTATAATTTGTCGCTATTAGCGACAGATTAATAAATATGTCGCTAATTAGCGACGGGTTTTATAAATGTCGCCGATTTATTTAGCGACGGACACTTAAAACCGTCGCTATTGGTGACGGTTAAGAATAAACCGTTGCTAAGTAGCGATGGTTTATAAAACCGTCGACGATTTATGTAGCGACGGAATGTTAAAACAGTCGCTATTAGCGACGGTTTATAAATTTGTCGCCGATTTATTTAGCGACTGATATTTAAAATCGTCGCTAATAGCGACGGTTAAAACTAAATCGTCGCTACTTAGCGACGATTTACATTTTTTTTTTGTTTGTAAGTTTCTCACTTCACAATTTACATTTAATGACGAAGTAATAAATTTAAAAGACTTCATTTTTTTGTGTTGTAGTGAAGTATTTAATAGAGAACGACTTCACTATTATTGAGTTGTGGTGAATTAAATTCTTTCTTTAACTTCGACACAATTTTAATATGACGAGTTAATTTTTATTTTCTTACTTCATCATTTATGAAAAATTAATTAAAATTATGGTTCATTTTTTACTTCACTAAATATAAATTTAAATTTTTTTTTAACTTTTCACTTCATCAAAACTAATGTGTGAAGTAAAAGATTATAAAAAATTAGAATTGAAGCCCGTGTTTTTTAAATTGTGAAGTAAAAAATAATGTTTTACTTCGCTGGTGTTATTACCGAAGTTGATTGATATATATTACTTCATAATTCATAATCGCCGAAGTAACGAGTGGCGAAGTAAAAGCCAAAAATTCTACTAGTGTTACCAACCATTTAACTTGGATTCCTTGATTTATTATATATGAATATATCATAGTATTAATTTATTGGTACCATTTAAATGTTTGTTTGGTTTTACCAACCATTTAAAGTGGGAACCTTGATTTAGTGTTTACAAATATATATAGCACAATAAATACTTGACCACATTTATAAGTTTTGGTATATATTATATACTTATAAGATAATAATTTATAACATAATATAAATATGATTATTTAATATATTGGAACCATTTTATTAAGTGGATTTCAATATTGTTCGTTAATGTTAACTTTATTAAAATACCAAGAGTGGATCCTTTAATCTCAACTACTTAAATTAAAATTTGAACAATTAAAATTTACTCATTAAAGATTCAAACAATTAAAATTAAAAAGAAACAAAAACAAAAACAAAACAAAAAGACATTGTAGTGGACTTGTAATTACCTTAGCTTCCCTGTGGATACGATATCGGACTCACCGAATTATACTACTTGTGGACAACCTGCTCTTGGGAGTGCAACAATCAAAGTGGCAACACTAACGTTACAAGCCTACAAGACCTATTAACCTTGTTGCATTTATCCAATATACTAGTGGAGAAAGGTTGTTCAATTCAAGCTTATGGATACCTGATAAACATGGTTAATGAGTATCGACTTTAATCACTTGCATGCAAGCATCTCATTGTGTGACTTCATCTTTGGTATACTTGAGTTGAATATCTTTTGAGCCAAATAATCACCAAAAAAGTTCGTTGTGATCTGTGTATGTTAATGAAGTGTGAGTTGCACCGAGCTGAGGACTTCTTGAGTTTATGAGGCGATTAGGCATTGTGAATCTATTTGCGCATTCGATGAGGTAAATAAACATTGACATATCACACACACACGTGACTCTCGAGTAAATACGAATCACATGAAAATAAATAAATCTGAGGCCACTTTCACTTTTTGCATATCCATGACTATAGCTGTCAGCATTAATTTCTTGCTTGAGTCTGCATTCCTATTTCTACTTTTATTTTGCTCGGGAGTAGCAAAAGTTCAAGTTTGGGGGTTTGATAAGTGCAAGAATTGCACTTAATTTATATGTTAATCCATTTGATCTATGCTGATTTCGAACAGATTTATGCTTGATTTTTGTTGTTTTTGTGTAGTGCAGGGAATATACAACTGTGGTGATAGGACGAAACAAGAGTGTTTAGAAGGGAGGGTTGAATAAACACTCACAATTAAAACTGATCTTTTCGAGTTTTGAGTTCAGTTTGGTGAGAAACTAATTCTCGGAATCTTGTTGGTCAATGACAATCAGTTAAACTAAAGTAGTTGCGGAAATTAACTGACTGAAAGATAGAATACAAAACTGAAATAAAAGACACAAGGATTATTTCTGGATGTTCGGAGATTTCAATTACTCCTACGTCACCCCTTCTATCTCAAGGATAGGATTTCCACTAAAAGACTTTGATCGAATACAAGATTTGTACTGACCCACTTCAGTTTGGACTTATCACTGCCAAAAACTGAAACTCTTAGTATTACAGAATGTTCTCAGTGCGTAACTGATCTTAGCACTATCGAATTTAACGATTATTACAAAGTGCTAGTGAGCTCAAATTGTAGCCTTGACTGCTACGAATAAATCAAGTGAGTGTGAGCTGAAATTTTGACAGAGTAACAGCAAGCTTTGAATAGAGAGTTTGTGCGCATCACTTTTTCAGCTGATCTTCTGTCATATTTATAATCTTCCCTTCCAACGGTAACTTGAGATATATTTGAATCTTTGTATCCGTTGATTGCCACTTCATCATTCCTTGGGCATTGTTTGCTTCGTTTATTGTAATGCGGCGTTTTAATTGCTTTAGCCGAAATGCGTTGTTCTAAGCTGTATTGATTGAAGTGCGGCGTTTCGTATTTAGTTGCAATCTGCTTTGTCGGTTGAATGTTCTTTCCCGAGACATGTTTAGTTGAAGGAAGCATACGGCTGAATATATCAACTGATCGGTTTCCAACTGATCAGTCAGCTGTCTTCAAGAATTCAATTAAGTTCAACTGATCAGTTGGTTTTCTTCGAAAGTTCAGTTCAGCTGGATTCGGTTGCCTTAGATAATATGCGCGATACTCTTCAGTTAGGCAAGCTGTATAGATCGAATATTTGATCAGTTAGTTCCAATAAATAATCGGTTTGTCAAACATCCTTCCAACATGTGGGATGGTTTAGAGCAATTAGAGATGTTTTTGAGAGAGCCGCAGTTCTCATTTGTGCGAAAGACGAGCGCCTAGGCGCTACCCAAGAAGCGCCGCGACGCAACATTGCCGAAGTATAAGCGCCTAGGCGCTGCCCACACAGCGCCGCGGCCCTTAATGCCGTGAGACAAGCGCCTAGCTGAGGGACAAGCGCCGCGGCGCTAATATTCAAGATTCACTTATTCAGCGTTGCGGCGCTAATGGCAGCGAAACAAGATTAATTGGGCTCCGACTCACGGCCCGGAAAGAAAAATTAAAAAGAAAGCAAGGGTTCAGATACGAGGAGGCCATTTTGGGAGAAAAACCAGAGAGGAAAGCAGGAGCGAACACGAGACGACAATCCAGAGCGCGAAGATCAATTACAAAGACGAAGAACGACAAATTTGGGGACAGAGACGACACTTCGGATTTGTTATCTGTTCTTCCACTTTTCCATTTTCTCGTATTTCGATGTCTAAAACTTTGAACATGAGTTGTTTTTATCCAGATTTCGTCATGAACTAATTTTCTATTCTAGAGGATGATGTAGCTTTGTACGATAATTTGACTCGGTTTTTATATGATTGAATTCTTTCTCGTTTAATTGTGTTTCTTTGTGTTTATTCTACTGCAATTTACTGGCCATAAATTGTGTGTTGTTTTATTAATTCTATAACTCGGGAGAGGGATTAGGCTTATAGATCATTAGAAACACATCGTTGAATGTTTTTAGCGTTCGGAAGGCGTATAACTTTAGCGAGGCTTAGGTAAGAGCATTGTTTGCATCTCTCAATTAAAATTAGATTTTATTAGGAATAATTGAATCGAAGTTTGATTGATACAATTTATTCGTCACTTGGGAAAAGGGGAATAAAACAAGTAAGTGTTCTTGGCTATTAAATGATTGGAATTCGTAAATATAAATTGAACTGAAAATAATTATCGTAGAAACTTAGTGAAATCGTTTCTCTAGATATTTCCTCGCCTTGATATTTTCCTCAATTCGGTGATTAGTTATTAATTTTGCAAATTATTAATTCCAAGAAAACCAACCTTTTTTTTCTAGATAAAGTCGAGACTGTTTTAATTACAAGCATTGATATACGTTTGGGTTACACTCCTCGTGGGAACGATACTATACTCACATTCTACTATAACTTGACATCGTGCGCTTGCGATCAATCAAGAAAACACGCAACACCATTACCCCGAATCGAAGATTTGTTTGATCAATTGCAAGAAGCTTCGGTATTTTCAAAGATAGATTTACGGTCTGGTTATCATCAGCTGAGAGTGAAGGAGACGGATGTGCACAAGATGGCTTTCAGAACGAGTTATGAGCATTATGAGTTTTTAGTGATGCTTTTTGGATTGACTAATGCTCCGGTGATCTTCATGAATCTCATGAATCGCGTATTTCAGCCGTACCTTGATCAAGTTATTATTGTTTTCATCGATGAAATTTTGATATATTCCAAGAGCCGAGAGGAGCATGAGCAGCACTTGAAGACAACCTTGCAAGTGTTACGAGATCGGAAATTATATGCAAAGTTCAGCAAGTACGAGTTTTGGCTAGAGCGGGTGGAATTCTTAGGCCACATCGTGTCAAAAGAGGGAGTAGAGGTCGACCCATCTAAGGTCGAGTCATTCAAGCAGTGTTCAGTACCTAAAAGTGTGACGGAAATCCGCAGTTTCTTGGGTTTGGCTGGCAACGTAAGTTCATCAATGGTTTTTCGTCCATTGCAGTACCCTTGTGTTGGAACTTTTCAACAATTTCGCAATCTTTATTTTGATGTTAACAAAAATTGTTATTTTGTTACTAATGATTTAACTTAGTGTGCAGAAGCTAGGATCAGTTACGAGTTGTCTAAATCGCAAACTGAAGACCCAACTGATCGCACAAACTGAATCAGACAAACTGATACGTCAAATGAGCAGTTCAGCTGATTCTCCAGCTGATAAGTGGTTCAGCAGGGGAACCTCATAAGCTTGGCTAGCCGAAGGAGTGTTCAACTGATGAAGAGACTAGCTGATTAGTTCAACTAAACAAGAGCAAAATCAGTTCAACTGACGAGTCAACTAATTTCGCCAGACCAATGAAGATCAGTTCAGCTGACTAGTTCGGAGCATCAGTTAGAATCTTTCAGTTGAAGAACAAGAAAAACTCATTCAAGTGGATTCCAGCTATGCACAAAGGTAAAAAGCAATTGTCCAGTCAAAGGATAATAATGAACGTTGCATCAGAACATTAAAGACAAATGTTCCAGAAGGGCAGTCGAAAAGTCGAGACACAAAGTCCAAGGAACAAATTCAAGATGCAACGGATACAATAATTGAGTCTCACTGTACGATCAGTTTCTCGCTTATATAAAGAGAATATCAGTGGGGACGAAAACATAGAACCAGAGAGAGTGTGGTAAAAAGAAAAGGGCACACTTATTTTCCTATCAGCTTTCAAGATGCATTCAGCCCAGAGGGAACACTTTATCGTGTTATCAGCTTAGATTAGAAGCACAATTCCCTCAGTGTGTGAGAACACCTTTAGGTTGTTATCAATGTTCAGTTCTCACACACGAACACCACCACCACTCAAATACAGTCTTGCACAAAGATGTTAAACTTGTGTATGTAGTTTTTGACACATAGACGTTAAAGAAGTGTTGGCTGGAAGGTGCTGCTTTCAGTCTAGTCTAGGAGTTCAGTTAGGCAGTAGTTTAAGTCCTAGTTGAGTGGGTTTGTACAAGTAGTTGTATAAATCAAAGTCTTCTAGTGGATCCTACCCGAGATGGTACAAGGAGTGACAGAGGAGTAGTTGAAGCCTCCGAACATCCATAAACATATCATGTGTTCTTTAATTGTTTAACTCTTGTTTTCAACTGATTTGATCAGTTAGAGCATCCGTCAGTTCAGCTATTAATATAACTGAACTGATATGTGCCATAACTGATTCCCCTATTTTCAGTTATTCAGTTGCATAGTATATAAAATATTAACAGTTTTCTTCACGAAAGATTACTTCGAGTTTCTTCCGCTTGGGTTTAAACTAAACTCGATTTAATTCATCGGTGTTAACATTCTTAGAACACAAGCTATTGCAACTCATTCGAGAATATTTTGTTTGAAGTATCTCAAGATGCCCAGCAAACGATCCTTCACCTTGACGTCTTTGACGAAGAAGAATTAAAAATTATTTTGAGAACCGAAATGTCAAAATAGCTTGGATCAGTTGAAACAAGCACTCACTGCCGCACCAGTTCGAGCGATGCCGACAGAACAAGGGGAATTTGTGTTGTACACTAATGCTTCAAAGCTAAGATTGAGTGCAGTTCTTATGCAGCATGAGCTAGTCATAGCGTATGCGTCTATTCAGCTGAAAGTACAGGAAAAGAATTATCCGACGCATGATCTTGAGCTTGCAGCAGCCGTATTCACGTTGAAAATTTGGAGGCACTACTTGTAAGGTCGAGTAAATTTAATTTACGTAACCTGAATGAATGCAATCTAGGATTTAATTTAAATGATGAGTTTATTTATTTTTATGCATTTAATGCATAATTATTGCATAATAGGATTCATTTCATGATTATTTTAAAAGTTCATGCATTAGGGTTTCTAGATGCATTTCGCGCTCAAAAGAGGAACGGAGACCGGGGATTTATCAGAAAAATTATTTTATGAAGGGATCAATTTTTATTAATCAATATGGAGTGTTTTAAAGTGTATTTTCAAAAAGAGGCTTTATTGGGTATTTTTACCCGCATGATTTTATTTTTATCCGGTTCGCAAATTTTATCGAATCGGGAGACTTTTTGAGGGTTTGGGTAATATTTTCAAAATTTTAACAAAACGAAATATTTTTCAGGATTGTGTTTGTACTTGATGAGCCTATTTTTTAGCTTAATGGGCTCAAAACTCATTTAATCTTTTTAAATCAAAGTTAGGGCCCATTAACATTTTAATTTCCTATTTAATTATTACCCTAAACACTCCCTACCCCTAACCCTCACATATCAGCCGTTCTTCCTACCCTCCAGCTGCCTCATTGACGTGAAAAAAAGTAGCAGCAACGTTTTCCTCCATTGTTCTTTCAAGAAAAGTTCACTCCCCGCTCCTCCGGTGCCTCTCCGACGCGTACATCTTCAAGTTTGTGATCAAAAATCGTTAAGCACGCCTCTTAACCCTTTTTTCTCATCATTCACTCCTTATGTATGCTGTCATGTGTGCGTATGATTGGGTTTATCGATCTTGCATGTTTTTCAATTGTGGTGCGTCGATTTCATGGCTTATGCATACAAAACCTTTGCACCTCTCACGTTTTTGTGTACCAAGATGCAAGGGGCTGCCGAAGTAGGGTCCTAAGAGGCTGATCATGTCGATAATTAACATAGCTATGGACTGGAGTCGAGAGGATTAGAGCTTGCTATAGGCCGAGAGTGCATGACCCTTGAGGATTGCGGTTTTGGAGAGACAGCTCGTAAAGGGCTGAGCCAGCGGTGCAAGGACCGATCCAATCCACGTACTAGGCCCTAGTTGGTCTAAGACAAGGCCTGGAAGGGTCCGACCCCTGCTGGAACCAGCCCCGAAGCCGGCTGCTCATAGTGAGAAGGAAAGGTAGCGGGCAGGGAGTCCTTGGGAGTTCTCGGCTTTTGGCGTTCCACGGCTTGCGTGGGGCTGTGGCAGTGGGTCTGGTAGGTACACTAGGGTCTGGTCTTGGTCCTAGCTGGCTTGGTTTGTGGCTGGTGCGAGCCGGTAGAGCCTAGGGGCGCTGGTTTTCGAATATGTTGCAGCTAGGGTTCGAAGGGAAATAATAGGAAATTTCCAGCAGCATTTCAGGGGTCGAGCTAAGGTTTAAGGGGTCTAATTTTGATGGATTATGGACTATTAGAGTGTGTTTTAAGTATGGTAAAAGTTTGGGGAAATTTTGGTTAAATTTAGGTTCGATTCGGGTTAAAACCAAGACTCTGGTCCAAGTTTTAAAAAAAATCTATTAAGTTTGTAACGGACTCGAGTTTACGTCTAAGAATGCTAATAATTATGTGTTGGGATGTTTTAAGGAGTTTGGTAAGCTTTGGGTTGAAATTTAGAAATTCAGGGATAAAACGGTCATTTTGGGTTTCCAGGAGTAAAATGATCATTTTGCACCCGAGGTGAGATTTTAGTCCTGGCAGCGCCCTGAGCACAAATTTATTGTGTTTTTAAATGTTTATGCATCATGATCATGATTTTTTTGAAATTATGATATATACATTGCATGCTTGATTTTAAGAAAAAAAATTATGTATATGCATGTTTTTTTAAGTGATGAATATAATGACACGTTTTGAAAGATGAGAATTGGTTGTGATGTAACGTCCCGAAAATTTGAAGGTCTACAAGAACCACATGCGTGCAAGTTATTAAATTCCTTGCGTGTTTCAATTAATTGCATAAATTAATTATGATGTGCATATTTACATGTTTAAAATATACTTTTCTACATGGTTGCATTAAAATGTATTTTTAAAGGTTATTCGAGCTGCGATCTAGGAACGGAGACCGAGGGCTGAAAGATAGAAAATGTTTTATTAATTAATTGTTTTTAATTATTTAATATTAAGGGTGATGCTTTTTATTATTTTTGAAAATAAGGAGTTTTAAGGTGATTTTATACGCAGGACGTAATTTTTATCGGTATACGACTTTCATAAAATATGTGAATGTTTTGACAATCCGGCTATTAATTTCACAAAATTTATTAAATAATATATTTTATTTAAGCGTTAATTGGCTTATTGGACCTAGCTAACCTTGTTAATGGACCTAAGACTACCATTAGTGTTTTAATTAATTACTTAAATGCAAAACCTACCCCATAACCCCATTATTTTACACGCCCCACACCCTAAAAAAATTACAAGACTCCTTCTCCCACGAATACACGGCACACACAAGAAAGCAAGCAAGGAAAGTTTCGAATATTAGCAAGGAAATTCAAGCCAAGTTCGTTCGTCGCGTTCTTCGATTCCTCAACGTAAATTCGTGCGTTAATTACGCAAAATCACGTCATATTCTTCCCTTTACTCATCATCACACCATAATATGTATTTAATTAAGTTTTGTATGAAAAACAATTTGCACCTTTAATTATTTTCGTTTGTGCATCAAACATGAATTTTTAAAGCTTGATGGTTGATCCAAAAAGGCTGCCATGATTAGGGTATCGATCAATGGTTGTTTTACAAGATGTTAAGGGTCCTAGAACACGCACAACACGCTGCACACATTGAAGAACAAATATGGAACCGTTGTGATCGTTTATGTGGCTTAGGTGATCAGTTTATGGGTTAAGCTTCCCATGGCTTGGTTTGGTTGCAACCAGGGCTAGGCTAGGGACGTGCGCAGGAAGAAAGAGATCGGTCAGGGGGCTTCGGGCTGGTCTAGGTTATGTCCTTAGGGTCCTAAAAGGGTGCACAAGGTGCTGGGTCAGGGGCTGGTCCAGTGGTTAGGGTCCTAGCATCGCAACAAGGGGTCCTAGTCTATGAGGGGTTCTCGGCCATGGCATGTGCTGATGTATGGCTTCGGTAATGAGCTTGGGGTTAGGTCCTAGAGGTGCTATGGGTTCACGAGGGTCCAAGGGAGGGCTGGTTTGATGTTGGCTTAGGCCGGCTCGAGCATGGGTCGATGAAAAATGAAGATGGCGTGTACGGTCTTAGCATGGTTCGATTAGGGTTTTCTTTTGGTTCAAAAATTCGAAACATGGCTCACGGGGGTCGAGTCATGGTTCACGATGGCTAAATTAATATAAAAAGTCTAAGTTTTTAATTTGAGAATTTTATATTAAAGTTGGAATTAATTCAAGATTAAAACGCATTAAAAATGAATAATTAAGGAATAAATGAAAAGTCTAGAATTTAAGCTAAATAAAAAAATGAGGAAAAATTAATTTAAGCTTAAATAATTATTTGAGATATTTTAGAGTTAATGAAATTAAGAAAATGTGAAAAACGTGGAATTTTACGTCTAGGGGCAAAACGATAATTTTACACATGAAAAATAGTAAATGTCATGGAAGTGTCCTGAATGATGTTTTATATGTTAAAATGTTTATTTTAAATGTTTATGGATTTTTATGTTTTAATATAGACATTTAAAAGATATGTTGCATGCTTGGTTTAAATAAAAGATATGTTGCATGCTTGGTTTAAAAGAAAAACGATATTTATATGCATGCATTTATAAAGTGATGGAAATACGAAATGTTGAAGGACGTGAAGTAATTGTGACTAATACGAATACGTGATACGATGATAAGTTAATACGTTGGTCAAGGCTCAGTTGACGGGTGAGAGTGCCGTTGATGTCCCCGCCGCCCAGTACTGTGGTTACATGTAGATGGATCTATCGCCCCAATACAAATATGAATACGAAGTCACAATTAACGATCTGAATTCAATAAAAATGAATATGAATAAGAATATGAATATGATGAATATGAATATGTCGGTATGAAAATGTTTATGTTTAAAGTTTATGCATCTTCATGAAAATGTTATTTTAAATACAAGTATTTTCACTGTCGCATGTGTTCTGTATACGTATTATGATGTTATCAAGATTATGGTTTGTT
The DNA here is from genome assembly GCF_012295235.1 of Primulina huaijiensis. NCBI lineage: Eukaryota > Viridiplantae > Streptophyta > Magnoliopsida > Lamiales > Gesneriaceae > Primulina > Primulina huaijiensis. The sequence continues at coordinate 8,669,375 of NC_133313.1, forward strand.
AAGTCTTTAGACTCACTAGGTATGATCGATGTAGGTGAGTTTGATAATACTAATAATGGAGGTCTTGATGGTTGATCTGACTGGACTGAAGGTGCACATAATCCGAGGACCAGCGCTTATCTTTCCGCACTTACGTTTATGTTTATGATTAAATATATTTTTACTTCATTTATTATGATTTTGAGTGGTTTTTTAGAGGTTGTTAGTTTTAGCGATTTTGCTAAGTTAGGATTTGAGACGTATTACGATTTTATGATTCAAACTATTTTCCTTTTGATTTTCAAATATAGTTGGTTGGTTTATTTTTAAAATGCTCCAAAAGTATTTCATACATTTATTTAAGTAGTTCGGCCGAATTAATGGAGAAAAAAAATTTTCTAGTACTTTTTAAGAAAACGAGTAGTGGACGTTTCATGTGACTAACAAGATTATATGAGATATTATGAGCTGAGGTCAAGGCTCAGTAGAGGGTGATGCTGTCGCTAATGTTCCCATCGTCGGGTACCGCGATTTATGGATGGATCCATCGAATAGAGCTGATACGATAGAGCTGATACGAAAGTCACAACTAATGAACTGAATTATATTAAAAGGAATTTTATACGTATATGATGATATGTTGAGACATGTTTTAACACGTTATGATTTTATACGACACGTTTACGTTATGCTTTTAAGTTCATGAAATGTATGTTGATTACAGTATTTTTCACTGTTGTGTGCTATGTATATGTATTTGCTATATACGGTGCATGTGTATTGAGTCTTTAGACTCACTAAGCGTGTTTGATGCATGTGAGCTTTTAGATGAGGAGACTGGAGGCGCCGAACTCTGAGTAGGCGGGGCTGGATGTTCGAGCACGACCCGAGAACCACACTTTTCCGCACATTACGTTTTCTTGAGCTTTGAGTAGACATGAGCGATTTTATATGTTTTACGTTATGCTGTTGATCTTCAGAATTTTACCTGTTTTATTTTAATTATGCATAATTTTAACGTCCGAAAAATCAACCTACGTAAACCACATGCATGCAAAATTATTTTAATTGCTTAATTATTTTAATTAATTGATTTTAAATGCTAGCATGATGTTTATTATATGATTAAAAATGTGATGGCATGATTAAATGATAATATGACATGATTACATGAAATTTAAAATTTTACCCGAATATTCGATAATAGGCAGAGAAAAAGAGACTGGGGACAACCAAGACAAGGATATTTATTTTTCATTAATTAATGGCAAGACTTCCAAATATGATTTAATTTTCTTAAAAATGTTGAAGTTCGAATTATTTTACGAGTCGAGCTTGATTTTTTCCAAAAAGCCGGTTTTGGGCAAACAAGGAGTTTTAAAATATCAAAAATATTATTTTTGGGAAAATAATTTTATAAATTTTTATGTTTTAATTAAATAAGTGTTGGGCCTAATTTAATTATTTAAAGAAGACCTAATTGCTCTTAAGCTTGCAAGCCAAAAATCAAAGCCCATTTAACTTGCAATTAAATCTATAAATAACTAAACCTAGTGTTTATTCACTCCATAAACACTTCCTATCAGCCGAAATTCACCTTGCAAACAACTAATATTTTCGAGATTTTGGGATGAGAAAAATCTTGTGTTCTTCGTCGTCCGGTCGTCCAACGTCGCACCCTCGCCAACGATCGTATATTCGAGCGTTATAAACGCAAGGACACGTTCTCTAAACTTTTTAAAACATCATACAAATCATAATATGTGTGTTTTAATTAATTATGTATGAAAAATACGTTGGTACGATTGGTTCTTCGTGTTGTCAAATATTTTCAAAGTTTCAATGATTTTACGCTCGTTTTGAAAAACATTTTTGAATCCAATGGACACGCTGCCAATACATGTTAAAATATGATTGGAATATAGTCAAAACATGACAAAATTTAAAGGAAATAAATCTGGAAACCGTGGGACAAAAGAAAGAAGGAGCCGTGGGTTTGTGTTGGCTTGTTCTCGATGCTAGGAGTCGGTTACTATGCATGGGGCTTGGGGGCTCGGCCAGGGCTGGCTGGGGCTCGAGGAGGGTCAGGGGCGAGGGCCTGATAGAGTCCTAGTGGGCTAGGACTCGTGCAGTAGGGCTAGGGAAGAGTCCTCGATGCATAGGACTCTTCCCAAAGGTGTTTCTTGGTTGGGCCGAGAGTTTCAGAGGGTGGCTTAGTTTGGGACTAGGCTAGGTGGTCCATCAGGGTCCTAGGGTGATTGGCAAGGGTCGGGCCAGGGGTTGGTACAGGTGGGTGCACTGTGGCTCGAGCATAACGTGGGAACGTGAGGGAGGCTCCAAGGGAACGCATGCTCCTGGTCACTTGCAGGGGCTTACAGCACTGTTCAGGGGCCTGGGCTGGGCTTGGTAGGGGCTGGACGTAATCCAAGGTTGGTTAGGGTCAGGTGGGCTTGGTGGTGGCTCGGCTGGAAGTGTCCTAGGTTGGCTAGGAGTCTTGGGCGAGAAGGGAACCTTGTGCGCAGGCTGTTGTCTTCGTTTCTGGTGGTTCATGCGTGGGTTCAAGGGTCTGGGCTGGGATTTTTTTGGGTCTGAGCGTGGTCTACGGTAAGTCTAAGGTCAGTAAGGGTCATGGTTGGTCAATGGGTAGATGGCTTGATGAGTTCTAAGGCAACTAGGAAACCTAATACAACTAGGACACCAACACACGCACACAAGCATGAACTCGGGTCCAAGGTGTAGAAGCTTCAACGTAGTTATAAGAGCTGGTTAAGGGCTTTGGATTGGTCAGTAGGGTGCCTAGGTGGGTTGGCTAGGGTTTGGCTTGGGCGTGGCTCGAGTAAATTGGGACATGACTCGATGTGTTCTTATATGTGTCAAATTCGAAAATACAAAGACTAAAATTGGAACCATGGGTCCACGGGTGTGGTTCAAGGCTCACAAAGGTAGAATATGTAATAAAAATGTTATGTTTAAAATTTGGGATCAAAATATAGAGTTTTGGATTTATCCATTATTTAATCGCCTTACAAAATGTCAATTAAAGAATTAATTGAAACGCCTATATTTAAGCTTAATAAAATTATGAAAAATTATATTTAAGCTTAAATAATTATTTAGAATATGCACATGTCATTAAAAGTGAGAAAAAGATAAAATAGAGAATTTTTACGTCTAGGGGCAAAACAGTAATTTTACACTAAGAAAATACGTAAAATCTTGGCAACGTCCCGAAGGATCATAATGCATGTTAAATGATATTTTATGATTTATGGTAAAGTTATGCTATTTTTACTGTCTAAAATGCTATTTCAGGAAAGTTATGCTATTTTATGATTTTTAAAGAAAAGGAAAATATTTTGAGAGATATGAATTGACTGTGACATACGATATATGATCTATGGGGATCCTTTTTTTGAGAGAACGGTGAACTTATGATATATTATGGGGATGTCGTGAGGGGAAAAAGTTCCAGAGGAAGCCCATTTATGGCACAAGGCCCTAGAGGGAGCCCGTCTATGGGAGAAGGGCCCCGAGGGAGCCTCGACGAACGTATTTCCATAGTGGAGCCTAGTGCATACCCCCATGGGCCATGTGAAGCTGATGACTGATCAGTCGACCGAAAGATAAAAGCTAGTCACTTTCAATGATCAAATTTCACCCAAAATAATATATGATTGAAAGCTTTACGATTTTAATGATTTTATGATATAAGATTTATGCTCAAAAGTTTTTAAATGATTTATTTATGCTTAAAGTTATTTTAAAATGATTTTACGATTTATGATTTAATTATGCTTAAATGATTTTAAATTGTTTATTTATGTTTAAAACTATTTTAAATAAAAATATGATTTTTAAGGCATGTGATTGTATATGTATTATTTGCTATCCATGTTTAGAACGTGCTGAGTCTTTAGACTCACTAAGTTTGTGTGATGCTAGATTTGATGATTTATGGAGGCGCTGACGATTGAGTGGATAGAGTGTAACAGTACACACCCGAAGGTCTTTATGTTTCCGCACTAGCTTGCTAGATAAAAGATTTTAAATATTTATGTTAATGATTTTATTAGAGATATTTTTATGTTTTATTTCATTGTTTGTTGATCTTTTGAAGGTCGATTTAGGGATTTTGATTAGTTGATGATTTGTGATTTATTTTATGCACTTGAGATTTTAAATATTAATTTATTATGATTCATGATAATGTTAAGTAGCTTTATTTATTAATTTTCGAGTTTTTTAGGGAAAAAAAAGGTTGAGGTCATTTCAATAATTGTGGGATATGCTGGCATTATTTTTACTGCAACATTTTATATGTCGATTGTTTATGGGTGTTATTTTTAATGGTATTTTCTTTTCAAGGGGGTTGCATGCATGAAAATTTATTTAAAGGTTTATTTTCAAAAATGTGAGCTTTTTAAAAAAAAAATACTTCCGCATTTTAAATTAGTAAACGTTTCACTACTTGTATGGCGAGAAACGCAAGATCTTTACGAACCACAAAATCCTCAAATATTTCTTCCCGCAAAAGAAGCTGAACATGAGACAAAGAAGATGGTTAGAACTTGTAAAGGACTACGATTGCGACATCAGCTATAAGTATGGCAAAGCTAATATAGTGGCAGACACTTTGAGTAGGAAATGGACAGTCTTGGCTCATTTATCAGTACAGAAGCCTCTACAAGTGGAAATTCAGCGCCTCGATCTTGAAGTTTATGCTAGGGGAGAGACCCCTATTCTCACTACATTGACAATGTAAGAACTTTCCAGATAACCATAGACACTTGCCATAATGGTGGCGGTAGCATTTCTTGCAAAAAAGATTTACATCACTCTTTGGCGCTCCTGGTTTCTATGGTTGCCTCGGTGCTCCTTGCTTCTGCTGACCTTGTTCCTTTCTAGGCCTCGTGAAGGGTTTCTTATTCTGCTGGTTCGATTGTTGGGTACGGTTCCTCTTGCTTTGCATCTTCCAATCAATGTCCCTCAGTGACTGCTCAGCTCGAAAGGCTTTAGCAACAACGGCAGTATAATCAATCGGTTTAGACAGCATCACATCACGATGGATCGTCGGTCTCAAAACATCCAAGAAATGAAGTAACTTCTCTGCAGCATCATTTGCAATCATGGGCACAAAGTGACAGCCTCTGTCAAACTTCTGGACGAACCCGTATCCATATACCTAAAAATCACCTCCAAAGACCTAATCCATCTCTCAGCCACAATGGATTGGTAGTGCCAGAAAAGTCATCGGGATCCATCCTCCTAAACCGCTCATATATTGCCTATGGTCGGACACTCGTAGCAATACCAATGTGCTACTCCAGTAATCGAGCCATACAAGCTAGCACGGGAGCACTAGCATCCTGATTAGGAGGAGGCTGTGGAATCTCCTCCTCCCGCCTATCCTCACCATCGCTGCAAAGAACTCGTGTAGGAGGATGTCTGTACAAGTCGTCCAACCCAACACATAACCTACGTGCAATCTTAAAATAAATAGCATCTAACATTTATCTTTGACAGTCATATAAACAAGTACATCTAAAAAAATAAATAAATAATAAGATAATAAAATTTTAAAGCAATAAAACTCACAGACATTGAGGCGTGACTTCTCGAGCTCCTCAGGAATAGCAGCAGGCATAACCCTTTGCAAGAACCACCGCTTTTATACAAACTGAAACGACCCTACTTCTAAATTCATTTTTTTATACTAGTTATTTTTTTTACTAAACCATGCATAATTAATTTATCATAAATGAACTAGCATAAATAATCAATAAATGAATTCCATAATATCCAAAACCATTCATGCGGAATAAGTAAATAAAGCAATAAAAGTCTAAAATTCAATTCAATAAATTCTAGCATCTTAACAGTCTATAAATAAAAACGATAATCCATAAAATCATCAAAAGTCTTTAACATATATGAAATTTCTAGGTCATCGGGTATGCAATGCGCCTCCTGGATTACTCGATACTCCGCACCTCACGACTCAACATCGTCATCACTTGCAACCATTCAAACCTAGTGAGTCTAATGACTCAGCATGCTCAAATCTGATATAGCATGTAAATATACAATCACGTGCATAAAAATTACTTAAAAATAGTCTTTTTCATGCAACATGAAACCTTCAAAAATATGAAAATTTTTAAACCATGCTTCCATATGAATATTTTCCATTTAAATTTAGCATATATAGGTGAAGCCCGATCCTCGAAAATGACAACATTCATTCGATTGATCAATCTATAAACCATAGTATTAGGTCGATGGGTTCAGCGTCTACTTCTTCGACGATTCCACCGAATATCACAAAAATAACTTCACCGTTCACTTTTTCAACGGATCCATTATCATTGAGATTCCCACCCCATTTCGTTCTCGTTTTCAACGGATCTTTACAACTTTTACGTCACGATCAATTCAAATTCCTCAAAAATATTTTTCTTTACTTTAACATTTCATAAAACATTCATAACTTTCCATATTCTTTAAAATTTCTAATAATTGTTCATTTCATTCGTATACAACGAGATTGCTAAAAATAGCATATACGTGCAAATACGTTAAAACTTCGAAAAATAGCATAAATCTTGCATATACTTTTAAACTTCCAAAAATAACATTTAACATGATATGGAATTGTTTTAGGAATTTGCAAACCGCCCACAATTTTCCTCGAACCGACCTCTCACGATTCAACGCTATATGTACCCAGACGGCCTTAAACTTTGACTCAAGGAGACGACTCAATTTCAAAACTTTAAAAACACCCAAAAATATCCAGTAGCTTGCTGGAAATTCAATCTTAGGGCTTACGTTTCAAAAACGGCTCAATTCGCTTAACGGATGGCTCGTTTCCCACCGTTTTCATGTTTTCGGTTAAAAAAATTTCCAAACTAACCCTCCAACTCAAACCAACCTGAAACTAGACCTTTATTAACATCTTAAGACACAATTTATGCTGCTGGAAGCCTCCAAGCCCAAGCCAAAACCTAAACATGGATTTAAAATTTAACATAGGCTCAATTTGCCCTTTTTTTGACACGTTCGGACAATTTACGACCCCAAACGGATCACGGCTTGAAACGACCCCAAACCAGGCCCTTCCTTAGACCCTAAGAAAGACCATGGTCAGGGACTTTCAGACACTGACCCGACTCCCTAAGTTCTAAGTCCGTCACAAGAGCAGCGATCCAAATGGCTCCTTGCGTGCAAGCTGTGTTAAAACGCTACAACGGCTGTGGGAGCCCTTGGCTCGACTCATGGCTCACGCTAGACCCTCAATGGGACCTAAGGCACTTCCCTAGCCCCTGGACCAGCCATTTACACATCCCTTTAGCGCATAGAACCATGACACACCGAAACATCCCCCACGAGTGCAAATTTTGGAGTTTCGATTCCAGCACTAAACCAACCAGTCCAAACCTTAACTAGACCCATCCTAGGCAGATTCACATCGCTTACAACCAACACAGTCTTCGGTCCTTGGAGCAGAAGCGATTTGTTTAGCTTTACATCCGTCCCAGGGTATCATTTCTAATACCTTCCTTGGACTCTAAACAAACCCTCCAGACCATGTCTAGTGTCCCATGAAGCCCCAATGGCAATGTAAACCCAAGCCGCACTTCCTATTCACTCTCAGCGCTCATTGAAATTAGCGTGCATGTGTGCTTCCATTGAGGCATCCCTATGGCTATATTCCCTTCAAAAATTACTCTTAGATGTTTAGTTTGACTCTCTTAAATCCCTTGGTTTGCGTCTCCCCTTGAATAATTTCTTAAACATTAAGAATCCTTCATGAAACATGATATGCACAAGTATGAGATTAAAAACCAATACCCTTATAAACTTTTCACACAAAATCAGCATACATGCAATAATATGGATTGAGTTGTGCTTGAAAAAGGGTTTGAAAACATGCCTTGATTGTTTATGCTTGCGGAATATGAGCGACAATGTGACGAAAGATGAATGGGACGCGAATCTCCTTCCTTCCTGTCCTCTATGTCTCGGCCACCAATAGAGTCCTAGTGTGTGTGTATGTGTGTGCTCTGCAAGTGTGTGGGTGGCTTGAATGAGTGTGTAGGGTGTGTAGGTTTTATTTAAATAGCTCATAAAGTTGTTAAGTGAGCTTAGGTTTACATAATGGGCCCTATAATTAATTAATTAATCACCAAAAAACTAGGCCCATTAAGGTGTTAATTAAATGAATAATTAATCATATTAAAAAGTCTCAACAATATTTAAAAATATTTGGTGCTACTCATTTCTAGTATCGTACATCTGAAACTCTTTATTCCCTAACAAAAGTTCGTTACCGATTAAGTTCGTCCCTTACTATAAATAGATTGTCGTTTTCCTATTTTGGACTTACAAAATTTGGAGTTTCTAATTCCTAAACTTCTAAAAATAGAAACTTTAATAAAATCGTCCCCGGTTCTCTCGTCTTTTGCCATGCATATCGTAATCGACTACATAAAGTTCACATTCATAACATTCGATTAAATAATCATTAAACCATGCAAGTAATTAAACATGCTTCTAGACAACTCATTAAAATAATTTTCATGCATGCATGTGGTTAGTGTGTTCGGGTTTTCGGGTGTTACAAGCTGTAACCCTGAACCATTGAGGGTCACACAAGCACTTGATCATTTGTTCCTGTTGAGAGAATAAATTCAAGGAGCTGAATTTATAGATAATTATGAGATAGTAAATTCAAAGAGTTGAATTTATGTTGGAACTTTTCAAGTTCGTAATCTTGATTTTGATGTTAACAAAACTTGTTAATTTGTGTTACTAATAATCTACCTTAGTGTGCGGAAGCTAGGATCAGTCAAGAGTTGTTTACATCGTAAACTGAAGACTTAACTGATCGCACAAACTGAATCAGTCTAACTGTTACGTCAATTTAGCAGTCCAGCTGATTGTCCAGTTGATAGGTGGTTCAGCAGGAGAACCTCAGAAGCCTGGCCAGCCGAAGGAGTGTTCAACTGATGGAGAAACCCAGCTGATCAATTCAACTGAACAAGAGTGAAATCAGTTCAACTAACGAGTCAACTGATTTCACCAGCCCAACTGAAGATCAGTTCAGCTAACTAGTCCAAAGCATCAGTCAGAATCTTTCAATTGTAGATGAAGACAAACTCTTTCAGTGGATTCCAGCTGTGCATGAAGGTACAAAGCCTTTGTCCAGTCAAAGGACAATAATGGACGTTGCATCAGAGCATTAAAGACAAACGTTTCAGAAGGACAGTCAAAAAGTCGAGACACGAAGTCCAAGAAACGAATTCAAGATGCAACGAATACTATAAATGAGTCTCATTGTACGATCTGTTTTTTCCGCCTATATAAAGAGAAGATCAGTGAAGACACAACAACAACAAGATACAGAGAGAAAAAGCTTAAACGCAAATAAGAGAGAAAAGAAAGGGCACGCACATTTCAAATCAGCTTTCAGAAACAATCAGCCCAGAGGGACACTTCAACGTGTTATCAGCTTAGTATAGAAGCTTTAAACCCTCAGTGTGTGAGAACATCCTTGTTCTGTTGTCACACACAAACACTCTCAACCACTCAAATACCGTCTTGCACAAAGACGTTAAACTTTTGTATGTAGTCTTTGACACATAGACGTTAAAGAAATGTTGGCTGGAAGGTGCTGCCTTCAGTCGTAGCTAGGAGTTCAGTTTAGGCAGTAATGTAAGTCCTAGGTGAGTGGGTTTGTACAAAGTGTTGTATAAATCAAAGTCTTCTAGTGGATTCTACCCTTAGTGGTAGAAGGGGTGACGTAGGAGCAGTTGAAGTCTCCGAACATCCATAAAAATATCTTGTGTATTTAACTAACTAACTGCTGTTTTCAAATTATTTTAATCAGTTAGAGTATCCGTCAATTCAATTGTCATCATAACTGAATTGATAAATGCAAAAACTAATCTACCTTTTTTCATTTATTCAGTTTACATACGTTAAAATGTTTCTAATAACATTCTTCTTCACGAAGGATTACTTCGAGTTTCTTAGTATCCGTCAATTCAGTTGTCATCATAACTGAATTGATAAATGCAAAAACTAATCTACCTTTTTTCATTTATTCAGTTTACATACGTTAAAATGTTTCTAATAACATTCTTCTTCACGAAGGATTACTTCGAGTTTCTTACGCTTGTTTTAAATCAAACTCGATTTAATTAATCGGTATTAATATTCTTAGAACACGAGCTATTGCAGCTCATTGAAGAATATAATGTTCGAAATGTCTTCGAAGGCATTAGCACACTCGATCCTTCAATTTATGATAATTAAAATTTGAGAGAATAAATTCAAGGAGTTGAATTTATGAGAAAATGAGTTTGATTGGATCGAACGATAAGCTTATAGAAATTTTAAGAGTAGTCAAGGTGAGTACACTGCTTAATTTAAGTGGAACTGTTCCAAAAATTAGCAGCTGCCCTTATTTAGATATAATTAATCTCGAAAATGAAGTGTGCATCATAATGACGAGAAAGTTTAAATAGTCACATCGATGATATTGGATCATTGATCGGGATTATGATAAAAATAATGTAATGTGATGGAATCTTGGGCCTGTACTCCTACAAGCCCATCATACTAAATTATTGAAGTTGTATATGGAATTTAGATAATTAATCTATATTCTAGTTGGACTAGAATAAAGCCATTAGGTTAAATATTTTACATGGTATCAATTAATGTATGGAAAGATAATGATACCAAAATAAATATTACCACACAAAGAAAAATCAAGACTTGCAATAATATATATGCATATTTTCGAAATATGCATGATTGTGGTGTGCTATTCACGAGAGTCAAAGATTTATTGAAATCCATTAAGTTAATTAATGTGATTAATTAAAGAAACAACAATTAATTAAAATAATAAAATATATATGACTTTGGTTTATACGATTGTTGGTCCCCGAAGCTTACAAAGAGGGAGAAAGTCTCCATCAGCTTTTAGCTCTCAAAAAAAGGGGGTTTGAGCCATTTTGTTTTTCTTGGTCTCAAACTCAAAATACTTCTAAATTTTTAGTGCAATTTAGAAGAGGAACAATTGTTCTAGTCGTGTACCGGATTAAGAGAATTGAAGAAATGAGATTTTGAAGAACGTTTGTAGGGAAATACAATAAGAGCTGTATATGTTGATACCAGAATAGTTGGTACCAAGTGATTTATTTACTAAAAGTATATTTGCAAACACCCAATGAATATTCTTATTTATTAAAACCATATGAGCGCCCAAATAACATTTTGAACTTCAAAATTAAAATTTTAAAATTTCGGCTGCTTTTGGATACAAGAAAACCGATTACCCTACAAATTTAGCCAATGGGCTTAAGTTTACGTCCAAGAAATGTTCATGGGTGTGTTTTAAGGTGTTATGGTAAGTTTAGATGGATCCGGGTCGAAGTTTTAAGGTTCAGAGGTAACGTTCTACCAAACCTAAAAACTTTATTTGAAAAGTATAGCTCATACTATAACATCTCAAAAACATAAATAAAAAGTCGTATAAATCTCTTTAACATAATTTGAAATAATAAATCATAACTAGAGCGGAAAACTAGAAGTGGTGGTCCTCGGGTTATGTGCACCTCCAGTCCAGCAAAGTCAACCATCAAGACCTTCGTTAACATTATTATCACAATCACCTGCATCAATCACACCTAGTGAGTCTAAAGACTTAACACACCATAATCTTGATAACAAGTAATACATATACAGATCACATACAACAGTGAAAATACGTGTACTTAAAATATCGTTTTCATGAAGATGCATAAACTTAAAACATAAATATTTTCGTAAATATTTCATGATGCATAAACTTTAAACAAAAACATTTTCATAATGATGCATCGACTTTAAACAAAAAGATTTCCATAAACTTTTCATAAACTTTTTTCATATCATAATAAACATATTCATATTCATCAAATCATATTCATATTCGTATCCATATTTATATCAACATATTCATATTCGTTTTCATATCCATATCCATATTCATTTCGTTGAATTCAGATCGATAATTGTGACTCGTATTCATATTTGTATCATGTATTCGTATTGGGCGATGGATCCCTATATATGTAACCACAGTACTGGGTGGCGGGGACATCAGCGACACTCTCACCGGTAAACTGAGCCTTGGCCTACGTATTAACAGATCATCGTATTCGTATCAATGAAAGTACAATCGTCGGGCTCCCGCTGTGACCTTCTCCCTCACGATGTCTCCAACATATCATCGTATTAGTCACAATTACTTCACTTCCTTCAACGTTTCGTATTCTCATCACTTTATAAAATTAAACATTCATATAACGTTTTTCCTTTAAATCAAGCATGTAACATATCTTTTAACGTTATCGTTTCATCGTAAAAACCCATAAACATTTAAAATAACCATTTTTAACATATTAAATCGTAAAAATCCATAAACATTTTAAAACAAACGTTTTAACATATAAAATATTTAAACGTTTAAAATCAACATTTTAACATATTAAATCATTAATATTTAAAATAACATTTTGATATATTAAATCATCAGCATTTAAAATAAACGTTTTAACAACATAAAAATCCATAAACATTTTAAATAAATATTTTAACATCATAAAAATCCATAAACATTTAAAATAATCATATTAACATATAAAAAGCATTCAGGACATTGCCATGACGTTAACTAATTATTGGGTGTAAAATTACCATTTTGCCCCTAGACGAAAAATTTCACGTTTTTGGCATTTTCTTAATCCGGTTGACTTTAGACCATCCCAAATAATTATTTAAGCTTACCTTAATTTTGTCGTATTTTTATTTGGTTTAATTCGATGACTTTATTTAATCCTTAACTATAACGTATTAATGCGTTTTAATCCCGAATTAAACCAAAACTTTAATATAAAATTCTCATATTAAAAACTTAAACTTTTAATAATTATTTTACTCTCGTGAACCATGACTCGACCCCCATGAGCCATGTTTCGATTTATTTTCCAAGAAGAAAACCCTAGACCCTCGAACCAAGCCATCTTCGAGCCATATTGATTTTTCATCGAGTCATGCTCGAACCATGCTGGACCGAACCCTAACCAGCCTCTCTAGGAACCCTCTTGGACCCTTAGAACCAAAGGACTCGACCCCAGCCCCAAAAACCGAAGCCACAACTCAAATGCATGAAGTGGCTGAGAATCCTACTTGACATGTGCTCTTGTTTTCCTGCTTAACCACTTAACCAACGAGCCAGCTCTTGAACCAGCCCCTCAGGCACCCTCCTAGGACCCTAAGGACCTAACCTAGCTTAGACCAAAGCCCTCTGTCCAAGCAACTTCCTCCCTGCACGCTGCTGCAACCTGCGGACTCTTCCCCAGCCTCTTGTCTCAATTCCTAGAGTGTCTAGGACTCTTCCCTTGACCCCTCACGGAACCTAGCTAGCCTTGGCCCCAGTCGAGACCAAGCCTAGCCCCAACTCTCTGAAAGCCGAGCCCTACAAACACCATGACAACAAGGTGGGTACAGCTTGTATTCTATCATCTTGTGCAGTGTTTCGTGCATGCCCTTGGACTCTAAATTCGTGTAAAACATGACCCCTTATCATCCTAATACATGTCAGCCCCTTTAAAAACATAATAAACATGTTTTTGGATGAAAAATCAAGAGTTTAGAACATGTATGTGCATAGTTGCGAAAATAATATGTTGTGTGCCTTGTTTCCATTCAAAACATGATCAAATAAATACTATGGTGTGATAGATGATTAAAGGGAAGAATATGGCGTGCTTTTGCGTGTTTCACGCACGAATAAACGTTGACGGATCGAAGAACGACGACGAACGAGAACCCTTTGCTTTCAGACTAGGGATGGCCGAAACTTTCCTTGGAAAATAATGTGGGTTTCGTGAGTTTAAGGAGAACAAGGAGTCTTGGTAAATCTGATGGTGAGGGAGGCGTGAGCTTATGTGAGAATTATGGGGTGAATTGTCCTTTAAATATTAATTAAATCACTAACAAATGCTTAGGCACATTAAGCCCATTAGTATTTTTAAAAATTATTTTGTTTAGTAAAGTTTGTGAATTTATTATCCGGATTGCGAAAACGTTCGTATTTTTGTTGAAAATCCAATACCGATAAAAATTAGGTCTCGACGTATAAAATCACCTCAAAACTCCTTATTTTCAAAAATAAGAAAAATCATCAACCATATTTTAAATAATTAAAAACAATTATTTAATAAAAACATTTTCTATTTTTCAACCATCGGTCTTTGTTCCTCGATGGCAACTTGAATAACCTTTAAAAATATATTTTAATGCAACCAAGCAGAAAAGTATAATTTAAATATGTCAACATGCACAACACAATTAATTTATGTAATTAAAACAATTAATTGAAATGCACAAGGAATTTAATAACTTGTATGCATGTTGTTCGCGTGGACCTTCAAATTTTCGGGGCGTTAGAACTGCAATGAATGTTAAAATATTTATTTTGAAATGTGATGGCATTTTAAGATGAAAATTGATAAATGCCAAAGGACGTGTTGCATGCTTGGTTTTAAAAAATGATATTTATGCATTGTATTTTTATAAAAAGATGGAAAGGATGAAAATGTTTTGAATGAAATCATTTGATTGTGACGGTAAGAAAATGGAGATTCGTGAGGGACAAAGCCCAAATGGAACCCGTTTACGGGACAAAGCCCCAAGGGAACCTAACACGGGATTTACATAGGCCAAGGCCCAGTAACAGAAAAATTGTAGGACCGAGCGATTGCCGCTTTACCAAAAGCTATAGCTGGTGGTCATGGTGCAACTCAAATTTTTTAAACCGCACAGCAGCTCAAGCACCATATTTCGATCGCTCTACCACGCAGGGACAATTATTACACCCAACAATCTCCCTCCCAATAATTACACTCCTTGCAATCAATGAGAATCGAACCCGTGACCTTGGCTCTGATACCAATTGTAGGACCGAGCGCTTGTCGCTTTACCAAAAGCTATAGCTGGTGGTAATGGTGCAACTCAAATCTTTAAAACTGCACAGTAGCTCAAGCACCACGGTTCGATCGCTCTACCAAGCATGGACAATTATTGCACCCAACAAAAGTGGTTGCTAGTGTCCCCGCCAGCTCAAAATCAAGCCCACCACTAACAAGCTAGAACCACCTTACACTTGCATTAGAAAATATAAGGTATTTTCATTGAGAAATTTTGCTATCAATTCATCAAAATGAATAAGAAAAATTGAAGAAGAATTTCGGCCACCATGGAGAGAAGGGGAGGAAAGCCTTTTCTTGGTTGTGTAAAAAGTGTTGTGTATTCCAAAGGCATGCTATCTTTAATTTAAAAGTTGACTCCCAACTTTTCACCTCCCTACTATGTTATTTTGGTTTGTAACTTTTACAAAGCATATGGACTATTATTTTAATATCTCAAACACATTTGAGATCAATTAAATCTTATTTGAATTTATCCAAGCCCACTAGTTAAATAATTATTTCCATTTGGGCTCTACAAGACCCAATGTTATTTAATTAATTCAACACTTGAATTAATTTAATTATTTGGACTCTACTAGGTCCATCAGTGTTTAATTAATTCAAAATTTAAATTAATTTAATAAAGTCCATAATAATGTTTATGAAAATCACAACTTTCAAATACATTATTTATTTGACCAACTTTTAATTTAGGAACACTTTCAAAAATTAAAAGTTATATTCCCCCTATAGAAGTCATACTTCTAATTTTCCTTGTGCTTATAAACTCTTTTATAAGCCGTTCAACACATTGAACTAATTTCCTTCTCAACGAAATCTAAAAAACTAGTACTTGTGTGGCTCTCAATGGTTTATTGATACAACTAGCAGTGGGTTCACATCTCAATGTGATTCAAGACTAAACATGTCCTTATATGAGTATACCACAATTGCTCCATTCTTACTTATCAACTCCTTGATAATAAGAACGTCATACCTCAAGTCTGATAGTACCCAACCAATCATGTTAAACGCCTAGCAGCATCGCTTACATGATTCCCTAGGTATCAAATGATAGTGCCTGCAAGAATCATTCCATTATGATTAACGTACATTACTGTCCCTTCATCTCATATATCCCGACCGATTCGACAATCATTGGTATATCGAGAGTTGTCAAAGAATCGATACTATGTGTCATGTCGTAGTTGCATCGATGGT
This sequence comes from Primulina huaijiensis, assembly GCF_012295235.1. Classification (NCBI taxonomy): domain Eukaryota; kingdom Viridiplantae; phylum Streptophyta; class Magnoliopsida; order Lamiales; family Gesneriaceae; genus Primulina; species Primulina huaijiensis. The sequence continues at coordinate 8,685,601 of NC_133313.1, forward strand.
GTAATCTAAGAAACCCCTTTCTTAATTACCACCAACACTCTGATCAGAGATTTTAAGCTAAATACACATTAGATCACATAGGATATCCATATCCGAAGGTAAGCGGTGAATCACCAACTACAATGCATAGACTCCTATATGTTTTGACAAAACACCCAACTTTACCACCTGACGACCCCATATGAGTCGGTAAACAAGTCAAAGTGCAATGCTAGCATATAGAGTCACAATGTTGTCCCGGGTCATAAGGACTAATGGTGTACAACCATAAACTAGGACGTTTTCGCTCGATAAGTGAGAACAACTTGGAAAGTCCTTTATGGAGGGTTGTTCAGTGCACTCTACAAGGAGCACCTATCTGCATACTCAGACATCACAATGTCCCTTATCAATGAAACATGCTACTCACATCGCAGACACTAGTCTCAAACTCAAGCGGCCTTTATCCTTCTTAGCGGCGGCTGAATCGACTAGAAACTGTTTAGAATATACAGTATTCCAAATATGAGTTTCATGATACTCATCATATGATCATCTCATATTCTTTCTACTATTTGTATATTCAAGGACTTTATCTATGCAACAAGTTTGAGCATACAGATAAAGATGTTCCAAAACAATAATTTCAAATATTATTAAAATAAAGATTGCTTATACATAGAGTTTCAATGTGAACCCTCGACCAACACTTGGTTCGACGGACACCTACTCTAACAAAACCACGCCCAAAGGTTGATGGAAATTTCCCAGCACATGCATACTTGACACCCTAGTGCACCAAGCTCGCAAATATTCGATCCTAGGCACTACCAACTCGAACCAGCTGTGAACCAACCCTTCCTAGCCCACCTTAGGACCCTCTTGGACCGACCTAACCACTGCCCTCAGCCCCATGCATGCCGCGTAGGAGATCCACACGACGCAAGCCCGAATCCCGATCTTTCAACTCTAATTCATGGCTAGCTCCTTTGATCTACCTTCTACCAGAGACCAGCCTTGCATGATTTGCTCCAGGACGTGTCTCAGCCCCACCAAGGCCTACTCCACGTCCCTAGCATGTCCCATGCATTGGCGCCTTCCTATTTCCCGATCTAGACAACACGCACGCACCCAAGCCAAACCGATCGGTCCCCTTACCTAACCAAGACTTGACGTGTTCTCGGCCCTTTTCCTCCTAGATCTCTACGTGTCTAGCCCCATTGTACCTAGATCTAGCAGCCCCTTGCACCATAATCAAGAAAACGTGAGTTATGTATGAAACAATGCGTATTTCGTGTCAAAACTTTGCACAAGAAGCTACATGATAGATCAATGAATTATACATTTAAATACATATACCTCAGCATATATATGGTGTAAATGATGAGAAAAAGAGATACATGGTGTGCCTTAACGTTTAGACGCTTGAAAACTCGAAGATCTACGCGCGAGACGTGAACTGGAGAGGCATGGAAGAAGCTTTTCTTGAAAAATATCAGGGGCCGTGACTTGCTGCTGAAAGGAGGAAAGAAGCTGCTGTTTTTCAAGTGAGAATGGCTGCTGGAGGCTGAGGTGGGTGGACAAATGGTTTTAAAGTAGGTTTAGGGTTGCTAATGAGGGTTTTTAAATGATATAATTAAGTACTAATGGGCCCTAATTAAAAATTAAATCGATAAAAAGGGTTTTGAGCCCATTAATCATTAAAATAAACCCATCAAGCCCAAAAACACTCTCGAAAAATATTTCGTTTAGGTACGTTTTTGAAAATATTGCCCGAGTCCTCAAAAAGTCCCCTGATTCGTTAAAATTTGCGTACCGATTAAAAAAACGACCCGGAGAATAAAAATACCCACCAAGGCCCAATTTTCGAAATTTTCCCTTAAAAAACTTCATATTAATTAATTAAAATTAATTATTCAATAATTTTTTTTTCTCTAATTATTTCCGGTCTCTGTTACTCGTTCGAGCGCGAAATGCAAATTAAAACTCTAATGCATGAAACTTTAACAAACCAAGAATTAAAACTACATATTTATGTCTCAATCATGAATTTAATGCATTCAAATAATTTAATTAAAATGCAAAAGAAATTGATAACTTGCATGCGTATGGTTTACGTGGACCTTCAAATTTTTGGGACGTTACAAAGGCATTCAACTGATAATAAATCTCGAAAGGCCAACTAATGGCCTAAAGCCACAATATCATCACCTTGCAAATCCCAATGGGAGTTACTACACAAGAACGACAGTGGCTAGATAGAAAATAGAGTAGATGCAAGGAAAATACCCTGGAGTGGGAAATCATGGTCATGGATACCAGGGGCAATGATTTAAGAAACTGAGACAACAAATCATGCAACTCCAAGGCAACGAGCGTAAATGGAATGCACATGCAGGTGACAATAGAATACATTGGATTCGCGGGGATGAATGAGCAGATGGAGATTCGGTGATGATAATGGATTTTGTTTAGACTAGAGGATGGAGTCATGAGTAGGGGCAGACAGTGGTGACTCGTGCTTGCAGCTTGGGTGACGACCTCGGTTGGATACTGGAGCGGAAGAACTATGACATAGATGTAAGAAGCACCGACACATACACGACATATGCATGATGGTATCGCAAGAAATCTTCACGATTGGAACAAGTTTGGGTCTTGCAAATGTTTATGTATTTTCATTGGGACAAATTCACAAACATCATTAAGGCGCAATGATGAGCAAAGTGACTTCTTGGTTGGAACAACTAACATAACATTACCTGGTATGGATTGACGGTACTGGTCATGGTCGACGGGGAGTTAAGTTTGGTGGAATAGATGGAGTAACGATTGAGGAATTGAGGAAGTGTTGAATTTTACTTGTAAAGCGTACTGGATATCAGAGATTATTTCTGGGCTTTTTCTATCAAAGTCAAGGTCCAATTATAAAAGTAAGTTTGGGCCTCATTATTGTAAATAGATAAAGTAAGATAGAATATGATTTTATATACAAGCGTTTTGGCCCAATGGGCCAATGCTTCCCGAGGACAATTGTTTGGGCTAAAATTGGGCAATTATGAAAGCCCAATTAATGTTTGAAAGCCCATCAAATGTGGTAGACAAATTCCCATCGATTCAAATTTATTCAGATAAGTCAAGAAGATCGCGGAAAAGAGGAGAAGATCGTGGCAGGAAAGAGGAGAAGATCGTGAGTCATGGGAGGAGTGGAAGAAACCGCACCGCACAGTGAAGAAAAAAAGAGATTCGGCCAACCCAGGGGACACACACAAACTCTAGCTCAAATTCCAGCAAACTCCCTACAAAATTCTCATAGCTTTAGTAAATCGTTTTCATAGTTTTAACTCCAGATTTCAGTAGTTTGAGTCATTGTTTTTCATATTTAGCAACGTTATTTAGTATATAACAATCTTTTGTGAATTCCTACATTTTATTGAAAATATAGAACATGTTAGAAATTTATCTCTCAATTTTCAGCAGTGTTTCTATATTTTTCTTTGTTTATGGCGTCATATTTGTTTAGAAGATCATAACGGATGATCAAATTTAGTATCTACAATCGTTGTGTTTTTAAAAGTTAGATTTTTATCAGTTTTTACACAAAATTGGTACATCTTTGCACCTAACACGTTCGCAGATCAAAATATTGTGCAAATAATTTAATTATTTATGATTATTTGAATTTTATCTGTGTAGAATATTAAATGCTTAATTCTAGACTACCAATTTAAATTAATTAATTTCAGTGTTAGGTGGGGCTTGTGTCTGTGTTCATCTAGAAATCGCCGCGGAGGGTATTTCTGTTGTTCTCTTGCCCGTTGGATAATGATAAATTGCGTGTTTACATGCCAGGTACAGTGTAAGCCGTAAATTTTGGCCAAGTCAAGAAACACTGATTTTCATTCCGGTTCAGCTCCCTTCCCAAATTCGCATTCAAAATTCAATAATTAGTAGGTAAACGAATAATAGCCCCAGCTACTCTTGTAATTTGAAGGAATCGTTAAGATGAATGCTTTGATTACCTCGGCGGCGTTTTGCCCGAGTTCGTTTCAGCTCAAATTCTCATTCAACCGCCAGAAATCCCCGTTTGTGGTTTTCCGCTCGCGCTTTTCGGAGCTTGACCGACGTCATGTGAGCTTGGTGTGGGTGGTGGTAAGGAGCAGTGGGATTCATGGCTATGGATTGGAACGACGTCGGACTCAAGTTTCTTCGTGGATGAATTCTAAGTCTTCGTCTGATGATTTCTCCGGCTGGGCCAATTCTGATGGGGAACTGCAGCCCGGCAATTCAAAGCGCAAGCAATCTTTAGTCGGTAAGATACTTTTTTTTTTGGTGTTTTCAGGGCCGATCCTAATAATATTTGGGCTGAGTCTAACTTTTAAAAAAAGATCTCTGAATCATAATGTGTGTTCATATTTTTTTTAGTTCCATAGCAATTTTTCAAATTAAATTAATACGTTAAAGTCAATATAAAAATCTAAATGAATAAAAATATCAAACATGTGCAAAATGATCACTAAAAAACAACCCGCCTAACAGTTTTAGAGCTAAAAATACTAATAAAGTCTGTATAATCAAGTTGTTCAGTAATTTCTTTCTCAATCGATAACATAGCTAATTCATTCAATCTTTCTTGTGACATGGTTGATCGGAGAAAAGTTTGATGAGCTTTAACTTTGAGAAACTTCGCTCTGCACTTGCTACTGTGACCGGGACAGTCAACAAGATTTTATAAGCAATATGAGCATTTGGGAAACATCCATCCATTTTCTTCAAGTAATTCACTACATCAATGGCCGATTTTGCTTCTCTTGGTAATGAGCACCGCAAGAATGTCAACTCCGAAAATAGATCATCCCCATTAATATCAGAACAACCCTTATGAGTCAGAATTTTCAAGATTCTTGCAAGACCTCAACAAAGTTTCATCGTCTGCACGTTGTAACCTCTCTAGATTGAACAAAAAACCAAATGTTTCTTCATATTTTTGAAACTGTTCAAATTGAGCTTTCATAGAAGAACGAGCTTGATCGATTATAAAGAGAAAGTAGTTAATTCGAAAAGATTTTGCAGCTGACTGTATCACTTCTTCACTGTTACTTTCACCAAATTGTTTCTTTCTTCGAATAACACATTTCTCTCGAAATACAGCTTCAATGCCCATCTCACATGCCATTTCTTTAGCTTCAACCATGGCCTTATCGTAACCATCTTCTCTAAATTCTTCAAGAAATAAAACAATTCCTTGTAAAAGTTTGATAGCAACATCAAAATCCATATTTTCAGATTGAAGAAATTTGCTCACAGTGTTGATAGCATGCAAGAACTTGTACCAAATTACCACACCAAGCAAGAATTCAAAATTCTCAAGTTCATATAACGCTAAGGACTCAGCTTCACTCTTCGTTTTGGGATCTTCACTATCATTTGCCAAGTCATACAAAGCTTCTCTTATTTGTGCAATTTGCTCCTTTATAGGTTTAACACTCTCAACATGACTTTCCCATCGTGTTTGTGACAATGGCTTAACTGTCAAACCCTTCACGTGATCTTTGAAAATCTTCCACCGCTTGGTAAAAGAGGAGAACAACGTATAGATCCATTGTATTACTCCAAAAATGACATAGCCTTAGGACAACAATTCGCCATATCACACAAAGCTAAATTGAGACTATGACAACCACAAGGAGTATAAAAAGCTCTGGGATTCATTTCAAGTAATCTTTTTTGTACACCTTTATGCCTACCTTTCATATTAGATCCATTATCATATCCTTGATCTCTAATATCATCAATATCAAGCTCAAGATTGACTAAAGCATTTTTAAGATGCATAAAAAGCCCAAGTCCCGAAGTATCATCAACATCTAAAAATTGCACCCAATATTCTTCTACTTTTGTGAAACTTTTTGAATCATTTAAACATCGTATGACAATGTACATTTGCTCTTTGTGACTGATATCAGGAGTACAATCTAATATGATTGAAAAATATTTTGCTTGTCTTACCTTTGCAAGTATTGTTTTTCTTACCTCGTTTGCCAACATCTGTATCAACTGATTTTGAATTCTGCAACCAAGGTATGTAGTGTAAGTCTCATGGTCTTTAATCCGTCGGAGGCGCTCTTTCATTACTGGATCAAACTCTGCAATCATTTCAATCATTTGTAAAAACAAACCATTGTTTTCAACATAAAGTTTTTCACAACTTCCTCGAAATGCTAAGTTATTTTCGCCAATAGTTGAACAACTGCGATTATCCTCTGTAACACTTGTTTCCAATGCTCTCTTTCTTTATTAATTTGTACTTGTACTCCTGCATCAATCACTTTATTTGTCTTCAATCTTCTTTCCAATTCAAGCCAATTCGTCATACACACCATATGCTCCTTACTCGCTTCATGATTTGCAAGACATCGACTCATATTATGCCAATCATTGTATCCTTCATTAGCTAACTGACCATATCCAGTCTTGGTTACTTGCTTCTTGAATAACTTACAGCAAAAACAAAAAATCTTGTTATAAGAAACTGAATATAATAGCCATCTTCTATCACTTCCCTCCCCGTTTGGCAAAATTCTCTTATAATGTGACACATTGAAATGCCTGTTAGCGCTATCTTTAGGAAACACATTTATGACATCTCTATTCGGACCTCTTTCTACTAAAAAGTTTCTAACGTTTTGATCAATGTTGTCCCACTTTGCTGGATCATCAGACCAAGTTTCCTTATTCAAGTTCTCATATTGAACAAACTCTTCATCTTTCTCATGATCATTGAATACATCCACATCGACAGACTCAAGGACTTTTTTAGTATCAATCTCATTCTCATCCAATTCATCATCTTGTTCTCTGCTAATTGAATTATCAACAGGGTCTTCACCCTCTGCAACTATGTTTTTGTTTGAAACAAAGTACTTGTTGATATCTCCAGCTTGACTTTGAATCATTTCTTCAATATTTAGCTTTCTTTTTCTTTTTTGAGACCCAGACATGTAATTAGGAGGCATGATTAACCTAAGAATTCAAAAAGATAAAGAACAGACTGCATCAAGACCAATATGTTAAAGAAAGATAAAGCGAGAAACATCAGAAAATAAAACAAAAGAATAGATAAATAATATCAATAACAGCAAAAACTCGGGTTATATTCATTACAGACTCCTACAAACGGATGAGTAATAATGATAAACAAATAATATGGTTCATATGAAACAGAAAAGACAGATTCTGGAACTTATGAATTGGTAGAAGTGAGATCGCATTACCAATGGGAAAGATTCATACCCTTGCCATCATTAAAGGTGCTTCTGTTGACCCCATAACTGAATATGTTTGGATCAATGATAATACATGCCACTTCACCTAAATAGAACTAATTTGGTGGCAGATGGTTCAAAATCAAATTCCCAAATGTTTTGGTTTAGACACATCTCATAAATTAATTTTCATCCATTTTGTATAAACAAACCAATTTCAGGGACAATTTGACAGTTGACACAAGGTGAGCAAAACGTGCCACTATACTAATGCAATGCATTTTTTTTAATCTGAGAAGGCCTCCATTTCAAAGTTCTTTTTATCGAAAACCCAACACAACGAGAGGCAAGACTCAATCAGCAACAAACAACAAAGACCCAATTGCTTGACACATCATCACCAAAAAAATTATATCTAAAAAAATGAATATAAAAAATTTCCAGAAAAATACTTGAACAAAGTGGGGTAACAACCTTTTTTAATGTTCGACAAAGTGGGGTAACGACCTAAAAGCATGATCTTCACTCAAAAACTTCACAGAGAATCCTGACTTAATGAGACGGAGAGTGAATCATACAGTTTTGACTCCAAGTAGCAAGATTAGGGGGAAAACAATTAAAATACAAATTATTACTGTACATAACATTAATACACTTACAAGGGTGAGGCTGGTGAGCAATTGATGCTGGAGTCGAAGATGGAGAAAACCGAAGACGAAGGATAGAAGAGTGGAGCGGTGAAAAGCAATTTTACAGGCTTTTATTTTATATTTTATTGATTCTTTGAATTTTAATATTTATAAATTAAAAAAAAACTGTTTTTTCTTTTTATATATAATACTTTTTTTTTAAAATTTTTGGGTCCTAAAAAGATATGGCCTGAGTCATTGGACTCTTTTGACTCTGAATAAGCAGGACCCTGTGTGTTTTGTAACTGTTAGGAAACATCAGAAAACCTTTTCATTTTTTCGTTTTTACGTAAATAAGTTTCTATACTCGTTTTTTAATGAACCCGTTTTTGGTTGCATGGAGGTTTTGTAACTGTTATTTATTGTAGCGTTTATTGTTGCAATTGAAAATTCTGCCACTGGCGTATGTCGTTGTAGACTAATAACTCATGTTCCGTAGTTTAATTTCAGGAATAATGGGGGCTGGAGCTGCTGGAATTCTTTTGGTTGCAGGCCTCACGTTTACTGCATTGTCTATAAGCAATAGAACTACATCAAGTGAGTAATTTTTCTCATACCTTGATTTTCTAGATTTTGTTGCGTGAAATTTGGGTCGATATAGATCAGTGTAGTCTCTTGATTATGATCTGTTAGCTGTTGCTTCCTGGACAATTGTATAGACAATGATTAAGAACACGTGCTTAAAACAAACTCTCATTAGAGTCGCATTCACAATTGATTTCTTATGAATGTTATATTTCCAAAAATAAAGGTATGTGTTCACCCCTTTTTCACGTTAGTTGAGTATATCTTTGTCTAGAGCTCGTGTTTCTTTTAATGAATAAAATAATTCAGTACTTCAAAATTTTGAGTTCATATGTTTTTTATTTACAGGAGGTAAACAACAAATGGAGCCCTTGACAACACAACAAGAAGAGTTAGTATCCTCTGATAATCAGCAGGATAGCTTTGGAGAGGAGAAAAGTGAGGAGAAAGTTGAGATACTGCAAAGTGAAAGTGAAGAAAGTAAAACAGGTACAAACAAGGATCTTCTTCTGCATAAAGAAAAAAGTGAAGCTAATGAAAGTAGCAATAGTGATGATGTCGGTGCTAGGCAGTCATCTGAGGTGTTTGATCTCACCAATATTCACTCCAACGAGAAAGTTACCCAAAAGGAATCAGTTCTTACTGGCATTTTAGTTTCTGTTGTAGCCGATGATTCCTTAGGTGCGCGAAGCATTCAAACTCAAAATGGTGGTCCAGCTAATGAAAATACCAAGGTGAAGGAACCAAAAGCAGAGGGTCAGGACGCTGGGAACCTAGCTGCTGAAAGTACCAGTGTACCAAAATCAGATGACCTTGTTGATGCCAAAATCTTGGTCCCATCTGTATTGGATAGCACGCGAGAGAATGTAATGGCTGACTATCCAAATGGGCTCTCTAGTTCAGTTGAGTCACAGGTGGATAATGTCGTTGAATTAAACACTATCCCTGAAGAATATGAGGAGTCCAAAAGCTTGCCTTCGACAGGGGATGTTAATATTGGAAGCAAACTTTTGACAGTGGATGATGACTCGGGCAAAATTTTGGGAGTTTCTTCAGATGGAGATGATGAATATCTGGAAAATTTAAATGGAATTGGCTCAGCTGGAGTGTCTTTGGAGCCAGAAATCGCTAATCAATTTGGAAATGAACTGCATGAAAATGATTTTAATGATATCAATGTTAACAGATCCTTTTTTGATTCTACAAATCCTGGAAATTTTTTCACTTCAGCTGGCATACCTGCTCCATCTGTTGTTTCTGCAGCTCTGCAGGCTCCACCAGGTAAGGTTTTGGTTCCTGCTGTTGTTGATCAACTCCAAAGTCTGGCATTATCTGCTTTGAAAGATTTGAAGGTATGTTATGGACTACTCCAGCTATTTATTTTGGCCATGTAAATTGCATACCCCTTAAGAATTCAAAACTGCAATTTCTTCTTTCATTCTATTTTTGGTTTCCAGCTGTACCACACGCATTTTTCAGCTAGCTCTTGAGAAATGTTCAAGAAGCAAAAAAGAAAAGAAAGAAAGAAAAACCAATCTAATGCCAACTCACAGTGGCTTGCACACGCAGACACATGAACACACAAGAGCATCATAATCTTAATGTCCAAGGCCATGATGGTCTTTCCGACGATCTAGAGATTGAGTTCATGAGCTGTAAATTTAAATTCTTGTGTGAAGATTTGAAACCCAACTTTTAATTTCGTAGCTCTTCTAGGTGATTGAAGATGATGTTCAACCTGGAGATTTATCTACTCGACGAGAGTATGCTCATTGGTTGGTCGTAGCAAGCAGTATTCTTTCCAGGTAATGAATCTTTCTTTATGGAGTGTGATATGAGATATTCACAGCCTGTTAGAATATCAGGGATGGAAGGATATGGCTATGCATTATGATTTATTGATTTTACTTTAGGAGCACAACATCGAAAGTCTATCCTGCTATGTACATTGAAAATGTTTCTGAACTTGCATTTGATGACATTACACCGGATGATCCTGATTTCCCATCAATTCAAGGTGAAAACTTGACTTTGGATAATGTTTTAAAAGTTTTCTCGTGAAATTTTATATTTTGGTATGTTGCATTATCTTCTAAATGAGTTTGGCTTTTGTTAGGCTTGGCAGAAGCTGGACTTATTGCCAGCAAGCTTTCAAGCCACGACATGCAGTCATCTGTAGATGAAGACTCGAGTCCTTTATTATTCTCTCCTGAAAGGTGTGCATATTTCTCGTGAGCTCATTGTCACTGTTCTGTTAGTTTACTGTTGTCTTGAAGACTAATTAACTTTTATAGCAATATAATGTAAATTTATAACTACTAAAGAAGACAATCAGTTATTATATGAGACCCGCATTATTGTTTGTGAAGATTAATTGATTTCGTGTGGTTGCTCAAGTAGTCAAGTATTTCTTCCCTTCACTTTTCGTAAATCAAACGTCCTGAAAATTACGTGGTTCTCTGGGTTCATGGGTGGGTTAACTGAAAAAATATTTGAATTGTTTTCCAACTCAGTGTGTTTATACTTCTTGGTGCTGCTCATTTTAAACTTGACCCCCTTATATCTCATATTTTTCTGAATTTTAACATGAAATTGTTCTGTTCTTAAGAACGAGCTTTCTTACAAATTTTAGTTGTCCACCTTGTCACATTCTGAGAAAACGCTTTGTAGTCCTTTATCTCGCCAGGATCTTGTGAGTTGGAAATATGCTTTGGAAAAAAGGCAACTACCGGTTGTCGACAGGAAGGTTATTAGAAGTTAATGTTATTTAATTAGACTTACCTATTGTAGATAGCATTGGTATAACTGATTAATTGATAAAGAAGCTTGTCTTTTGCTGGAAGTAGACCTTGCAGCAGTTATCTGGTTTTATAGATATTGCCAAGATTGACCAAGATGCATGGCCTGCACTGGTAGCTGACTTAGCAGCTGGAGAGCAGGGCATCATAACCCTAGAATTCGGTTAGTTTCTTCGATGTGATATGTTATCTTCTTCTGGCGATGCTCTCTTAGATGTCAAGAGTTAATATGCTTTGCTGCATAACAGGTTATACAAGACTTTTTCAGCCAGAAAAGCCAGTGACAAAAGCCCAAGCTGCCATGGCCCTTTCAACTGGTGATGCTGCTGTGGTGGTTAGTGATGAACTTGCACGTATTGAGGCTGAATCAATGGCAGAAAATGCTGTTACTGCTCATAATGCTCTAATTGCTCAACTTGAAAAGGATCTCAATGGAAGTTATGAGAAGGAACTTTTACAGAAAAAGGAAAAGATTGATGCGTTTCAGAAATTGGCAGAGGAAGCTAGACACGAAGTGGAGATATTGAGGGCTGAGCGAGAGGAAAGAAATCTTGCGCTAATGAAGGAACGTTCTGCTGTTAATTCTGAAATGGAAATTCTTTCCAGGCTGAGGCCTGAGGTAGATGAACAGTTGCAGATCCTTATGCATGATAGGGTGGAGATTTCATATGAAAAAGAAAGACTGAGCAAACTTCGGAGAGATGCAGAAACTGAGAACCACGAGATTGCCCGGCTACAATACGAGCTGGAAGTTGAGCGGAAAGCCTTGTCCATGGCCAGGTACGAAAGTTAATTTCATTGTCATATTTAAGTTGCTATTTTATTTCAGATTATGGTTGAGGGATTTAATTTCGTTTTGGTTCAGATTTCTGTTCTTTGGAAGTTGACTTTATTGTTTTGATTTTATTTTTTAAAAGGCGACAACTGAACAAGTTAATGTAATAATTTGTTTAAAAATTAGACCTAAAGACAAGGAAATGTGGAAATATATAATTCTTATTATCTCTACTTGTGCATGTCTCTATTTTTGCAGAGGATGGGCAGAAGATGAGATGAAGAGGGCAAGGGAACAAGTTAAGGCATTGGAAGAGGCTAGAAAACGCTGGGAAAGTCAAGGATTAAAAGTAGTTGATAATGATCTGCGAGAGGAAGAAAATTCCAGTGGAGTCGCATGGCTTGATACTAGTAAACAGTTCTCAGTTGAAAGAACCATTGAAAGGTCTGAGAACTTGGTGGACAAGCTTAGGACTATGGCAGCCCAAGTGAGTGGGAAATGCAAGAACACAATCAATAAAATAATCCAGCAGATTGTTTCCTTCATATCAATTCTGAAAGAGAAGACCTTGAAGGCAGGTAAACGTGTTGGAGAGCTAAAAAACACAGCCAAATCAAACTTGAGTGTCTCATTACAAGGAGTGCAGAGCGGCTCTGTAGAATTTGCTTCATCCGTCTCAGAAGGGACAAAGCGAGTTGTTGGAGATTGCAAAGATGGGGTTGAAAGGTTGTCACAAAAGTTCAAGGCTTGATTTCGTATTGTGCCGTTCAATTTCATTTTGGCGCATCAGTAGAATTTGCTCCAACTGCCATATTACGTGCTGCTTTTCGGCTCTTTTCATAAGTAGCTTTATGGCTAACGAGAATAAGAAGAAAGAGTAGCATAGAATAATACGGATAAGAGAATAATTTTATCACGGTAACCTCTGTTGAAGATAACGTAACGTTGTAACTTTACTATATGTACTGAGACATGAAATGCAGAATTTATTTATGCCATTCTCATTAGCCCAGTCTTTGATCTTGTATTTAACTGGAACCTTTCAAATTTTGTGCTTCCTTTATGTTCATTATTTATATCAAGGTTGATGTAATATAGAATGAGTTGTCCCAAGAAAATCAAATATGAGCAAGAAAGAGCGTTTTATAGTAATTAAAGCACGAGTCTTGCATATCAAAGAACAACAATTAAAAGCTTCTCGTCATACTAAAAAGCTTTTTTAATCTGGAAAATAAAGATGCAATATAAGACATTAAAGCAGCTTCAAGTCAAAAAGTTCCCAACAAGACAAGTTTGTAATCATAAGTTCCATCTTAAAGTCGAACCAAAACAAGACAGGCTGAATCGAAGTGTTATCAAAATTTGAAATAAATGACCAATTTTGCTCTCTCAACAGAAACCCAAGAAAACAGATTTCACTTCTTCTTGTCGCCACCTCCAGCAGCCCTGCACATCACAGACCATTTAAGCGAAAGGAAGAATGAAGCACAGCATTATTTATACCCAACAAATATAAAATAGCAAAATCGGACACATGTACAAATATATAACTCAAAATTGGAATCACGTTTACCAATCATATGATTATGAATAATAATTCATTATTAGATTCAAAAACAAAACGCGATAATAGCATCGGAGTAGGATAAAAGAATGTCAATCAAGGAAATTACCTCATCTTCCTGAGCGCGCTAGCCATCTCCTCTCTCTTCCTTTTTGCCCTCTTGTGAGTGCCCAATTTTCTCTTGGCAACCTTCAAAGCACGCTTGTCCTTTCCAACTTTAAGAAGCTCAGTGATCCTCTTCTCATAAGGTGCAAACCCAGCAACTTCCCTGATGAGGCTCCTCGCAAAATGCACTCTCTTGCTTGTTTTCTGATCAGTTAATATGGATCAAGTTAAAAAATAGAAACAAGTAAACAAACATGGATTGGTACAGAAAAAGGACACATAGAACTGCAATGTTAACTGATAACATAGAACATAACTTAAGAAACCATGATTTAAGTGGACAAAAATGCCAATCATGTCATCATGCATACTCACATCCATACTATAACGTGTAACACTAGCCACAATTGCTAGATAACTCTTCCAATAGCATCAATCCTCAAAAAACAATAATTACAATAGCACTTGCCCCAAAGAAGAGTCCAAGCCCAATCAAATACTAATCTACTCTATGCTTCTGGCGTACTCAGTATAGGGGTGGCAAATTATATATTATTTGAAAACGTAACAAAGACCCAACATCTGACTCAGTAAAAAGTACACATTTCAATGAAAAATAATCAATGACACTTACGCCTTTCCTATCAGATGGGCGTGGAGCTAATTCCTTGGGCGTGACAACATGACCTCTCTTCAGGCCCACAAATAGACCGCTGTTTGGCTGCTTTGGAGCCATTACCTACAACACAACAATCCAACAAGCAAAAAGTTTATTCTTCCAAATACCAACATCACGTATTTCTGTATATTTCTGAAATCCAATTTTAAACAAGCAGTAAAGAACAAGACAATCTAGACCTAAAGGAACACAATTATTGCAGAAACAATGCGAAATACAAATCTCCATTCTCAAAATAACATCACAGTCCTGAAGCCTATGCAGTACACTCAAAAAAAGATAAAAGCAATACAATTTGCTAATCTAAACCTATGAGGAAATGAATCAGGCTCACCTTTCTGCAATCTGTTCACCCGGCTGGGGGTAAAACCTTCTGCTGCTGCGAGTGCTGAAATTAGGGTTTGCGGACCGGTCAGAATTTATACATCGGTATTCTGATAGTGTGTGGAATAAGAAACGTGGAATGGGGATAAAAATGGAAATTCCCATCTTTTCAATTTTAGCAGATGATGGCGTTTAAAATTCGGGCTGCCAACTTGCAATTTAGGCTTTTAAAAGGCCCAACTAAAAGAACATGGCCACGTCTAAATTAGGTACTCGTGCTTAAGGTAGGTGGACTCGGAACCGAATGGTTTGGATGAGATTTCGTTGTGGTTTTCTATGGTTATGATTTCTATTAGAATGCATAAAACAATGTTTTCAAGAGTTATTCGACACCCAAACAAGGAACGGAGACCGAAGACTATAAAAAATTTTTTTTATTAAATGATTATTTAATATATGGTATAATTTGAAACGTCAATTACTCGTTTACTTAAAACGTACTAGAAAATTTTTTTTCTCCTTAATCTTGATAATTCAAAATATACATATATATATTTTAAAATGCCTTGACACCATTTTTAAAATAAAACAACCAACTAACATTTAAAAATCCAAAGGAAAATAGTTTGAACCATAAAATCGTTAAACGTTTAACCAAACCTAAAAGCATTATTTGAAAAGTATAGCCTAACTATAACTTCTCAAAAACATCTCAAAAACATAAATAAAAAGTCGTATAAATCTCTTTAACATAACTTAAAATCATAAATAATAACTAGTCGGAAAACTAGTGCTGGTCCTTGGGTTATGTGCACCTTCAGTCCAGCAAAGTCAACCATCGAGACCTCCATTAATATTATTATCATAATCACGTGCGTCAATCACACCTAGTGAGTCTAGAACTCAACACACCATAATCTTGATAACAAGTAATACGTATACAGAACACGTGCAACCGTAAAAATACCTGTACTTAAAATATCATTTTCATAATGATGCATAAATTTTAAACATAAACGTTTTCATAATCTTTTTCATAAACATTTTCACAAACATTTTAATATCCTCATAAACATATTCGTATTTATATTATCATCAACATATATGTATTTTTTTTTCCTTTCATTGAATTCAGATCGTTAATTGTGACTTTCGTATTCGTCTACGTATTGGGCGATGGATCCATCTATATTTAACCACAGTACTGGGCGACGGGGACATCAGCGACACTCTCACCCGTCAACTGAGCCTTGACCTTACGTATTAACATATCATATCGTGTCAATGGAAATACGATCGTCGGGCTCCCTCTGGGCCTTCTCCCGTAAACGGGCTCCCTCTAGAGCCTTCTCCCTCACGATATCTCCAACATATCATCGTATTAGTCACAATTACTTCACTTCCTTCAACGTTTCGTATTTTCATCACTTAATAAAATTAAACATGCATATAACGTTTTTCTTTTAGACCGAGCATGCATCATGTCTTTTAACGTTATCGTTTCATCATAAAATTCTATAAACATTTAAAATAAACATTTTAACATATTAAATTAAAAAAATCCATAAAAATTTAAAACAAACATTTTAACATATTAAATCATAAAAAATCCATAACATTTAAAATAAACGTTTTAGCATATTAAATCATAAAAAATCCATAAACATTTAAATTAAACGTTTTAGCATATTAAATAATAAAATTTCTATAAACATTTAAAATAATTATATTAGCATATAAAACAGCATTCAGGATATTGCCACGACGTTTACTAATTTTCGGGTGTAAAATTATCGTTTTACCCGTAGACGCAAAATTTCACGTTTTTGACTTTTTCTTAATTTCATTGACTTTAACATGTCTCAAATAATTATTTAAGTTTAAATCTAATTTTCTATAATTTTATTAAGCTTAAATCTAGGCATTTCAATTAATTCTTTAATTAACGTTTCGTGAGGCTATTAAATCCCGGATAAATCCAAAACTCATCATTTTGATCCCAAATTTTAAAAATAACATTTTTATTACTTATTCTACCCTTGTGAGCCATGAACCACACTCGTGGACCCATGATTCCAATTTTAGTCTTTATATTTTCTTTTTGACACATATTCGAACACACCGAGTCATCTCCCAAAATACTCGAGCCATTGTTGAGCCACCTCAAGCCAAACCTGAGCCAACCCATCTAGGAACCCTACTGACAAAGGCCAGCCTATAGAACCTAGCCCTGGCTCACTCAAACTCACATGGAACCTGACCCAAACCTGCGCCTATGGTCATCCTCACGCCCAAGTCTCATAGTGCCCCTAGGACTCTTCCAGCCGAGCCACCACCGAACCCACCTGACCCTAATCATCCCTGGACCACGCCTAGACCCAACCCAGTCCAGCCCAAGCCCTTGAACCCATGCCCGAAATGCTGCAAGCCTGCTGCAAGAAGATGCAGGGTTGCGCGCAAGAGTTTTCCTCACGCTGCTAGAGCCACAGCGCACCCAGCCACTCCAGCCCCTGGCCCGACCCCTGCCTATCACCCTAGGACCCTGATATACCACCTAGCCCAGCCCCAAATCGAGCCGCCGCCCCCTGCACAGCAGTTGCTCGCGGAAGAGCTTGGGGAAAGTCCTAGCTTTCGTGGACTCTTCCCCAGCCTGGTACACGAGTCCTAGCCATGTTAGGACTCTTCCTAGGACCTAACCACGACCCTTAGGACCATCGAGCCCCAAAGCCCCATGCAACAAATCGAACCCTTGAACCTATGCAATCCCAACAACAAAACCCACGGCTCCTTCATGATAAAACCCACGGTTACAGCTTGGTTTTCTCCGTGTGTGCAGCGTATTGGGGTGTTCTAGGACTCCTTAAATTTGTGTAAAACCATCCCATATCACTTCCTAATCATGGCAGTCCCTTGGGTACATATAATTCATGGTTTTTGGATCCAAATACATGTTTTAAAAATCATATAAGTTAAAAGGGATCGGTTACGGTGCCCGGTTGCGCAACGGAAGTTCTTCGGGTCCGTGTACACACTGGATTTCTTCATTCTCGTTGTAATGGACACGGACCCAGTGTACAGGTCCGTGCTGGGGTCTGTGTAGCCTCGGTCCATCAAAAAAGACTTGAATACTGTTCATTTGGCCTCCAAATGTACTCTCATGCATCACGACCCCTTCTTGCTTGCCCATGACTCCATCGGTCCCTCCGGCAACTCCAAAGGATCTCATGCTTTCCTTGGCGCTCGACCACCCGTGTTTGCATCATCCTCCCCTTCTTGAAAATGATTTGTCCTCAAATCTTCTTCATCACCTACATCAAACAACGACAAATCACTAACATTGAAAGTGGAACTCACATTATACTCACCTGGTAGATCGAGTTTGTAGGCGTTGTCATTGATCCTTTCTAGAATTTGAAATGGTCCATCGCCTCTAGGTAGTAGCTTTGAATGACGCTTCTCGGGAAACCTTTCCTTCCGCAAGTGGAGCCACACCCAATCACCTTTCTCAAAGACCACCTTCTTCTTCCCCTTGTTGGCTTGTTTGGCATATTGCTCATTCTTCTTCTCTATGTTGGCCTTGGCCTTTTCATGCAAACCCCTAACAAATTCAGTCTTCTTTTTGCCATCCATGTTTAACCTTTCACTCACAGGTAAAGACATCAAATCCAACAGACTCAAAGGATTAAAACCATAACAAATTTCAAATGGCGAATAATTGGTAGTAGAATGCACGCAACGATTATAAGTAAACTCAACAAATGGTAAATATTCTTCCCAATTCTTTAAGTTCTTTTTACGAATAGCACGCAAAAGTGTTCCTAAAGTTCTATTAACAACTTTAGTTTGTCCATCCGTTTGAGGATGACATGTAGTAGAAAACAACAATTTTGTGCCCAATTTAGCCCACAACGTTTTCCAAAAGTAACTCAAAAACTTAACATCACGTTCAGAAACAATAGTCCTAGGCATGCCATGCAACCTAACGACTTCTCTAAAGAATAAGTCCGCAATGTTAGAAGCATCATCAGTTTTGTGACAAGTTATAAAATGTGACATATTTGAAAATCTATCAACAACAACAAATATTGAATCACTCCCCTTCTTTGTCCTAGGCAACCGCAATAGTTTTGGTTGATGATTTAACACTGTTTCTTCAAATGAATATTTTAAGTATGCAAGAAACTGTTAAAAACAGTTTAAATGAAGAAATGATATACCTGAAAATTTAGATTTATTAAATAAATGGACAATTCCTAAGATAGAATCTAAAATGATCTATAAATTAGGAACATTTGAAAAAATTGGTTTTAAACAGGTAGTAAAAACTACAGAATCATCAGTACCTCTTCATAATGAAGAAATGGTTATTAAACTATTGAATAATAAAGATATTTTGCCTTATAGGAAAAATTACAGATTTATTCATATAGGTTTAATACAAATTGCTTTTAGACCTTTAACATTAGAAGGTTTACCAGAAAGCTTCATAGCAGCTTTAAGAGATGGTAGAAATTTAAATTGGAAACAATCCCTTATGGGAATAATTCAATCTAGTCTGGCTCATGGTCCAGTATATTTTGATGTTTATCCAAATTTATCTTTATCTTTGTCTGATATAAATATCTTAGACTCTTTAACATTAAATGTTAAAACTCATGGTTATAATTATACTCCTGGTACAGAAGTTATATGTATCTGTTATCGTATTTATTATAAACCATTGTTTACACTGAATCCTATGTGTAAAAGAATTGATAAGAAATTAAATGAAACAATTCTAATAGAAACTAATTTTAATAGATCCAATATTACAACCCGTAGATCTATAAAATGGGAAGAAATAGAATTTCCAGAAAACTGGATAATTGAACAAGCTGTTCCCAGAAATCCTATAATAAATAGAGATTTACAGCAAGTTATCCAAAATAATGAAGGATCTGTTCAAATACAGTTCAATAATGAACAAAGAAGATTATTACCCTCTTCTGTTTATGCTAGATCAAGATCTAGTCATTCTTTTATTT
>NC_133313.1:8710233-8712409 GCF_012295235.1 Primulina huaijiensis
AAAAACTCCATGGACTATCATGGAAAGATACTTAACCAATACATCATATGTATATGGTGCTTATAAGCAAAGAGGATTTTATGAAAATCTTCTGTTATCCACAAAAAGTGTTGATATAACTCACTTTTTCAGTAATACTCAGCAGAAAGGAAGTTATAACTTCTCCAAGTTCATTATCAAAAAGATCATATCTATTGAAGAATGGGGTATATCTCCATTATTTGAAAAAGAATTTTATTCTGAGACTCATAAAATGAGTTTTAAATTCAATTTTTGGGATTATATTGAGAGTTTTAATAAAATTCTATTCTATGAAAATAAAAAAAGAAAACATGCATGGTTTTTGAAAATATGTGAAAATGTTTTCCATTATCCAATTCCTAATTGGTTTTTTATTTGGTGGAAAATATTTGGTCCATCAGCAAAAATTTTGCCTGAGGTTTTTATAAAACCAATGAATACTTGGTTAAATTTTTCTCCAAAAATTAAAAAATCATTTGCTGAGCATTGGATTGACGGAAAGACTTTATGTCTGTTCTTTATGGAATTTGGAATTCCATGGATCTGGAAATGACAACCAGAGTGTGGTTATACTGATGAAGGTATTCCCTGCCTATGGACAGTCAGCTCTACCAAATTTTGGGACAAATTATTACGTGAAGATCCAGAAACTGGAAAAATCTATGGCCATGATATTCTTATACAAATGGAGGAAAAAATCTCTTCCTAGCAGAAAGATCTACTGCATCAACAAGAAAAAGAAAAAGAGGCAATGAGTCCATTTAAAATCTTGACTCAAAAATATTCAGAAATTTACTCCAAAGAGTAAATGGTAGATATCTACATTGAAGAGATGAAGAAAGAGCTCTACAAGAATATTGGATGTTCAGATTCCAAATCGGATAAATCTATGGCTTCTGAATCAACTGAAAATCAATTTAGTCATCTAATGCAAATGCAGGATGCTCAAGATCCAGAGGATGGTATTCCTCAATTTTCGCAGATCAATGATATTTTTGAAAATCTCAAAAATTCATTAAAAGACAATATTAAAGATGATTAGGATATTCATCTTTAATCCTCGTCTTGCATTATCAACCGGTGGATGGTGACATATCACATCAAAGATGGAATCTCATCAGACGTGCCATGAAATCATGACAAAAGTAGGTGGTCTATCACTTTTACTTTTTTCATGATTTCATGGCACGTCTGATGAGATTCCATCTTTGATGTGATATGTCACCATCCACTGGTTGATAATGCAAGACGTTCAACCAGTGGATGGTGACATATCACATCAAAGATGGAATCTCATCAGACGTGCCACGAAATCATGACAAAAGTGGGTGGTCTATCACTTTTACTTTTTGACTTTTGTAACCATGTTACTATTTGCTTTAATAAAGCATTTACTATTTATATTTTTAGTTGGAATCCGGGGTTTGATGTCCGGCACTTCCATCTATTTATAGTTTAGTTCTGTGTTCTTAGAAGGACACGGTCGAGTTTGTCTCCCCTCTATTCCTCTCTTGTAAACAACCCTTCTTAATAAAAGCTTCCACTTATTCAATCAAGTTTGCTTCTTCTGATTACAATTCTGTAAGTTTACTGTTTTTATTTTCTATTTTTACTTTTGTTTTTAATATTTATATTTTATATATTAGCCTAAATTACAGGCTAAAACATTTGTGTTAAATCATCTCATTACTAAACCATGATCTTTCTTTATTTGTAACTTGGAGTTAAATTGAAATGATAAAAGATTTCATTTAAATTTTAGAATTTGATGTAATATAAGGGTTAATGGTTGGACATAAGGTTTAAAGACGAACCAAGAAATAGTAAACACAAGGTTCGAAGTTAATTAAGAGGCATAAATTCATGTTGTAGCCCTTCAGCCTGCTTAGCCGAGAGATGGCGTTTAAGGCGTTCATGGGTGATTTTTATTAATTTATGTTTCTGAAGTTGTCTTCGGGAAATCATCTGTTGTTTAATTTCTCTGGTATATCTTTTATAATTCCTTTTATGTTTTGTAAAATTACCATAGATGAACCTTATATTCATTCTTATTCTAGAAATTAAATACCTCCTTTTATTAGTTCAATGATTCAAATATGGTATATAGGCAGGAAACCAATAACCTCCATGTGTGCGAAAGCCACTAAGGAAAAAT
>NC_133313.1:8712509-8732011 GCF_012295235.1 Primulina huaijiensis
AGAAAAACCTAGGGTTCTTCTATCATAGAGCAGCCGCCCCTATCCCTCTCAATTTCCAGCAAACTTTCGTCACTTTCGTTGCAAGAAAATAGTGCCACGTCCGTCCCGAGTCAAGCCTCGCACCGTTTCAGCTTCGGTATCACCGTATCGTGAGTTTTTCACATCAAAAGGCATGTATAAACTTTCTTGTTCGCATCGATCTTGTCATAGTAATAAAATTTGATGTGTTTTGTATGAAAACATGTGTATGCTATGTAGGAGTTTGAGCAGAAAATTTATTGGATGCGTTTTGAAATACTTTTCAGATCTGAAATTTCGAACTCTACTGTACTTTGAATTACTGCGACTTTTTGGTCAAGAATTTGGGAAAACTTTCAACATATGAAACGTAGAAATTTTTGATACCTTCGATTTGATATAAAATTCGAAATTTTTGGACGAAAAATGAGTGAGTTATGATCGTTTTCATGGGATTGTTCAAACTGCATTTTCTGAAAAATTACGTTATTGATGTGTTCTTGAAGTTTTATTGTTGCAGGCTTCGTTGGGGATCGATGGGTGATCGTTGCTGCATTTAAGTATGTTAGTATGATGTTGGGTTGGTATTTGGTTTGCTGGTTAGTGTCGATAGGCACTTGAATCCATTAGAAGCCGTAGGAAACGATTTGGTGTCAATTTCCGTGTTTTTGAGTTGTATTATGTCCTAGGTTGGATGTCATTGTTTAGGGGTGTTTGTACGGGTTTGGAAAAAGGTAATAGAATCCTAAGATGGGTCTCGGGGTGTCGGTTCATAGTCCATTCAATTGAGTTAAGAATATTAAGCATCACCCGTGTTGAATTTTCGTGGGTTGCATTTACAGTAGGTACCTGGACCCCTTCCCAGACCCAGGCATGGGGTCCGTGCCTTTGTTTCCCTCAAAGTGTCAGATTTGCGAGCCTACACGGACCCAGGGCACGGGGTCCGTGTCCTTCCTTCTTTTCGGTAGGTCTTTCCAGAACCTACACGGACCCGGACCAGACCTAGGCACGGGGTCCGTGTACCTCTTGTTTGGGAATAGTTTAGGCTTCCCTTTGAGATTTTTTTTGGGGTTCTATGCCATGGTTTAATACGATGATTAAACAAGGTCAAGTCCCGAATGATTTAGAATGTCATAAGCTATTTAATTAATTAGGTGGTGAGAGCGAGCTACCTACGTCTAAGTTATGCAAAATAAGTGTTTGAACTCATGTTAGTATGTGCAGCAGTGGCCCCAAGAGAGACCCAACGAATCCCTCAACGCCAAGTAAGTATGTTTGACGTGCAAAGAAAATACTTTTAAGTTTTTGAGGTATGCTAAATGCCTTGTGACCAAATTTATGTATGGGATTGGAAAACGGTAAAGTATGACCAAGGACAAATCCACCCGTTAAATTATGAACGTGGATCTCATGTATGTGGCAGTGGATCTTCCCTGTCAGCCCAGTACTGTGGTTTAGTCTGATCAGGCGCATTTATGTATGGGTCACTTGCTTTGAAACATGCCTCTACACAAAATGATGAAGTTTATGTATGTTCAAGTATGACAAGTATGCAAGCATGTTTAAGAAAAGTTCTACGTTGATGACACGTCTATGTATGTATCTATGTTCAAGTTTTGTTGCATGTTCAAGTTTTGAGTATGTACGTCCTATTTTGAAGATGCATGTGATTTTATTACGTATTACTTGTTACTTCCAGTTTATACATATTGAGTCTTTAGATTCACTAGACTTGATCAGTGCAGGTGAAGATGAGTTTGAGGAGACGAGATGCGGGGATCAGTGAGCTGGCTTGGACTGAGCGAGAGGCTAAACCCGAGGACCGCCATGTTTTAAGTTTTTATGAATGTTCAAAATACTCTGATTTATGTTACTGGTTGTGAGATTTTAAACAAATACTTTTGGCAAACTTTACTTTGAGATCTTTTGTTCAACTATTTTGGGATGAACAGTTTGTTTCATCGAATTTTGAAAGTTCACGATTTATTTATGAAAATTTTTATTTTTCCACAAATTTTAAACTAGTTAAAAGCACGATACGTTACAGTTGGTATCAGATCGGTGTTCTTGTATAGGGTTACGCCTACTGCCAGTTGCAAGAAGCTCACGAAGTCTCACCTCAAGTCTGTTAGTTTTAAGGTTTTAAATTATGTCATGTAGTAAGCATTGAATCATGATTTCGACATGTGCATATTTAAATTCAAATTTCGTGCATCTTATACTATTAGTATTATGTTCATGCATGTTGGGTTTACGTGTTGAGGAAATTTTGGAACAGTATGCCTCCTAGACGTATGGTTAACCGCGAAGCAAGGGAGGAGAACTGTGAGGCCCGAGATGAAGAGAGGGTCACTCCTCCTCGTCCACCCTCGGATATGCAGGCGCAGATGCTTGCAGGTATGAAGCAGTTCTTCGCGCAGTTTGCGGGGAACCAAGCTGCAGTTGACGCAGGGGCGAGGCCCCGACCTGAAGCTGTGTATGAAAGATTTCGGAGGATGGATCCGAAGGTGTTTTCGGGAACTACCTACCCGATGGTGGATGAGGGATGGATTAAATCTATCGAGGTGATTTTTAACTTTATGGAGCTGCAGGATGCAGACTGGGTTAGATGTGCCACTTTCCTTCTGGCAGGTGACGCCAGGCTTTGGTGGGAAAGTGCGTCTGTATCAGTTAACCTGCAGACTTTGACTTGGAACGGTTTCAAAGAAGTTTTCTACACCAAGTACTTCACCGAGAAAGTACGATCCAGACTGACCAGGGAGTTAATGGCGCTGCGATCGGTGCGCCACATGGAGAACAACTAAGGCGAATAAAACCCATGTCCAGCAGCTCCTAAATCTGTTCCTTCAAGCTAGACGATAGGGTGCCTTAGAAATTGGCACTGTACCCGGTATCAACTCAAAAGAAAATTCTACCTCTCGGTCTAGTGAAATTCCAGAAACGTCCTCAGGAAAGACGCTAGGAAAGTCTCTGACAACCTCAACATCTTCTAGCTTCTGACTGTCCAGAACAGGTACTAAAATAACGCTTGCTAGAAAAGCTTGGCACCCTCGGCTCATAAGTTTCCTCGCACATATGCAGGAGATAATGAGCGGCATTTGCTTGTTTCTCATTACCTCAAAGGAAAAAGATTTCCCGCTGGGTGGTCGAATGGATAGTGACTTCTGCCGGAAATCTATCAAAGCTTCATTCAAAGATAGCCAATCCATACCAAGAATGATGTCGAACTCCGACATCGAGAGTACGATGAGATCTGCCTGAACTGCATTCTTCAATAAACGAAGCTCCAGATTCCTCACAACACTCGCAGTGACCATTTGATCACCAGAAGGAATAGAAACTCTAGTAATGCAAAGGTAGCTTACTCCTGAAATAAATATCTTTCATGTGACAAATATACAAAAAAATCCATTTGAGTTGAAAACTTAAAGAATTTCTATCACTAATCACCCAAAATTCTCTAAAATGCACAATTTTCCCAAAAATAAGTTTTCGAAAATTGCGTTGCAGCCCTCATTTTCTCGAATTTATATCATTTTGTGCCTTCAAGTCTCGAAATTTGCATCCTTACCCCCAACTAAAATTTGGAATTTAATCAATTCAAGCCCTATCTACTTTAAATTTACTGTTTTGGTCCCTAAATTCCAAAAATCAAGGAAACAACCCCTGATTTTCTAGAATTCGCAAACAGCCCCTGAATTTCTCAAACTTTGAAATTTAGTCCCTGAATTTAGAAAATTCTAGATTTTCACTTAGAACTTTCGGTCACCACAATTTCAGTCCCTGGGCTTCTTAAAATTACAGTTTAGCCCTTGGAATTCTAGGCCTTATGCAATTAAACCTTTGAGCTCTTGATTTTTGCATTTTAGTCCCCATAGTTTTCGATTTATGCAATGCAAACCTCGTGATTTTGTTTTCTTCATTTTTAAGCCCCATAATTATTAAAATGATTCAATTCATTCCTTAAATCCAACTAAAGTAGAGCATGCAACCTATTTTCTTCTAAGTTCCTTATTAACTCAAATAAATCCTACTAATTATCTCAACATTTCATGAAATCAAAGCAAGGTAAAGATATTAAGCAACTAGGTTACCAGTGATCAAATTCATGTCTGGCTCTGCCTCTGCTTCCTCACCATGCATGACATAAGCTCTACCAATCGTTGGTCCTTTCTTCTTTGCCAATCAATGGCTTTGTGCCCTTCTTTCTTGCAAATGAAGCACTTGAATGATCCCTACATGCACTTTCCATAGTAAGGGCGGTTGCATTCCTTGCAAAGTGGCCTTTATTCGAACCTTGTGGCGGATCCAATCTGTGGTGGCTTTTGCTGCCCTGGTTTCTTCAACTGACCTTGGGCTTTTGCTGCCTCTGATCTCTGAGAGGTACCGTAAACTATCTCTTGTTTGGCTGAGAGTTCGGCTAGTTCTGCTGCCTTTTGGGCTGCATTTGAAAGTCAATATCTTTCAAGGCCCATTCAGCTTGAAAAGCACAAGCAGTGGCAGCTGCATAAGTAGCCGGTCTCATCGACATGACATCACGGCAGATAGTGGATCGGAGGCCATCCATGAAATGCCTTAGTTGCTCAGAAGCATCTCTGGCGATGAGGGGCACGAAGTCACAACCCCTAGCAAACCTTTTTCTGAACTCAGCCACCGACATTTCTCCTTGACAGAGACTCATAAACTCCCACTTCAAATGTCCTCTGACGTCAGCAGTAAATTATTTCTCGTAGAAAATGTCCTTGAACTGCGTCCATGTAAGGGTGGCTAAATTGACACCCTGCTCAACTCTTTCCCACCGAAGAGAAGCATCATCCGCAGCATATAAGTAGCACACCTGACTTGATCAGAATCCCCCATATTTAAATAGTGGGAATGCACCTCAAGGGATCTGATCCAACACTCAGCAACAAATGGGTCGGTGGTACCTAAAAACTCCTTCGGACCAAGCCTCCTGAACTGATCATACGCATCATGTTATGGCCTTGGAGCTTGCTGAGCCTGCTGCTCAAATAATTGTGCCATACCTTCCAACACTCGAGTAACAGCATCCCCATTGGGAGGTGGCTGCGTATTCTCTCTATGGTTCTCATGAGTATCAGCATGTCTATCAGTACTAGGTGCGCGTCTAGGAGGAATTTCTTCTGAACATATTCCAAATTCTAACATAACCAACATGCAATTAAATATAAAATTTTAACCATTTGACATATAAAGATCATTTATCAAGCCATTTAAGCATAAATACCGATTAACTCCACGAAGCATTTAAAAATATAATCCTAAACATATAAACCATGTAAACATGTAGGTGCCATCATTGAAATCATTAAAAGCATTTAAACTTACAGACTTGAGGATTGACGATTGAGCTTCCTAGAATCGATGGTGGCACAATCTTTTACTAGAACATAGCTCTGATAACAATTGAAACGTCCCTTACTCATTTTCCTTTAAAATATACTAGAATTTTTTTATTATGCCTCGACCGAACCTATTTATATATATATATATGTATATATATTCTTTTACTATTTGCACCATTAAAACAAACTCAACATCTATTTTACTCAAAACTCGGTAACTGCAGTAAAAGTCGTAAAATCGTAAACGTTTTAACCAAACCTAAAACTAGCATTTTTCAAAAGTAGCATAAACATGATAACTGTGAGACCCCGAGAATAAAATAGTTTTGATGGCATTTTGGTAAATAAGTTGAAAAATATTCCATTTATTTTGATGGTATTTTCGTAAATAAGTTGAAAAATAATGAATTAATTTTAATGACAAAATGGTAATTAGTGTCATATCTTTTCCATATGAAGTCCAAATGATTTGAGATTTGGATATACCGTAGAAAACTCAAAGATATAGAAATTTCATGTTTTGATTTTTGGAGAATTTGGTCGTTTGACTGNTTTCGATCTTGCGACTTATCGGTTTATCCAATCGACGAACCGACTTTAGTTCTGAGATCGTTGACACGAGGTCTTCGATTTGAGGTATAAATTTTATAGTTTTGGTGATGTTTGAAATTCGTAGATTTTTGGAATAAATCCGATAAATTGTTAAATCATACAGGAATTGAAAATTGTTGAATAGTGTATGATTTTAACGAAGAAGAGATGATTATAGTGTTGTTATTTTGAATTATTCCTAATTTATTATAATTAGAGAATTTTAATCGTTGAATTGAGATTGAAAAATTATTTTTCAGTTATTATTAATTATGATAAATATATGCGGTAGAATAACCGACAAGAAACTCAGTTTTGAAGTCGGAATTGAATTAGGTTATGATTTCGATTTGATATGAATTTTTGAAGTTTCAAAAGATATTTGAAACTTATATTATTGATTTTGAATGATGTTATTGATTGAAGTGAATATGTTATTGATGTAGATAGATTATTATACTGATATCTTCAAGCTACATCGATTGGAACGAAGAATTGAGGTATGTTGCGACCGGGTAACATACGACAGGTATCTGTATTATATGATATATGTTTGATTAATTGGATTGAGATACATGTCTATATGCCTTATTTGTTGAGTTGTTGTGGCATACATGACATGCACGTTGAGCTATGATCCTTGGATACCCTGATATGATTTGATTTGATTCTGGGGTTTGTGAACACAATGCTATGTTTGGCATTAAATGACCCTTAAAGCATAGTCATTTGTGGCCCCGATGATTGATTGAGATTGGGATTTGATGACGCTTTGTCGACGCTATCATACGATTATCCCTGATTGAGGCCAGTGTGCCAACTCGAGCATTGATTTGATAGCGATTCAATTGACTCTGACATGTGCTCAATGGATGGGCATTTGACCTGATACCTCCACGACATACATGCATTGCATATCATATATCATTGTTTAGATATCTGTGGTATATATTGTGGTTGCTTCAGACTGAGCTTTGCTCACCCCAGACGGGGCTGTTGTTGTCTTTGTATGTGGACAATGACAGGTACTCCAGGATACCAGGAGACCGGAGAGGGTACTTCTGGAGGGAGTCACAGTTTGAGTTGAGGTTTAGTGGTCTTTCCCAGTATATATGTTTATATATATATATATACCGGGGCATGTCCCGAGGATATGATTTGTTGTTGTATGAGTTGTTTTGATTATGTGTGGGCATGTTTTATGATGTGAGATGGAATACTATTTTAGTATTCAAATAACATATTATGGGCTCATTGTAAAGAAATTTTAAACTCGTTTTCCGCTGTGATTAATTAACCCTAATCAAATTGTGTTGTAATAACGATTAGGAACTAAGGGCCCCACACGGAGCGGTATCAGAGCATAGCTGGGAATGCTCGATTGAGTCTTGTGTACACTTGAATAAGCACAAATGAATTGTGCGTATGTTTTGCATTTATTGTATTACTTGCTCGTACTTGATTTAGTTTGAGTAAGTTGTTGATGAGAGTGATGATATGAGATGATGATGATGTGACATTGATATTGATTTGTGATATTCATCTTTTGATTTGTAGATGGATCCCACAAACGAAACTGCGAGTAGCAGTACTGAGAGAATAGTTGGACAATTTGAAGGGTTGTCCATGGATGTGGTAATGGCTCGATTCCAGGATTTAAAACCCCCAAAGTTCTTTGGCACTGAGAGTGCAGAAAGAGCAGAGGCCTGGTTGAAAGATATCGAGCACTTGTTTAATATCGTTGAATATTCCAAGGCTCGGAGACTGAAACTTGCTTTGTATCAGCTGAAAGATCGAGCTAAATCTTGGTGGGAAGCCGCTGAGATTGGATTGAAAGATGCCGGGATTGAAGTCACATGGGATGTCTTCAAGGCCCAATTTTTTGAGCAGTATTCTCCTCCTTCTTATTATACTACCCAAGAGAATGAATTTAATAGTTTGCAGCAGGGAACGATAACTGTTGCGGAATATGCTTCGAAATTTTCTACTCTGTTGAAGTATGCACCTCACGTAGCTGGGAATACGAAGGCAAAATATAACAGGTTTGTGAATGGATTGCATCCTGCTATATATACTTATGTTGTTTCTGGTTTGCCTACCAGCTACGCAGAGGCAGTGGAACGAGCCAAGGCAGCTGAGGCTGGACTCAGGCGAGGAGGTCCACAGTATACTCCTCCACCACCAGTGTCAGCTCAGCAGCCTGCATTGCGTCCAAGGGGTAAGAAGTTCAAGAAGACTGGTTCTGTTTCTTCGTTTTCTTCGAGTTCGAGTGGATCCCAGAGAGGGAGTCCTGTGATTGCTCCTTACTGTAGTCATCGTGGGGGTAAACATACTATCGAGCAGTGTCGAGGTATGTTTGGTACTTGTTATCATTGTGGACAGGAAGGCCATTTTTCTCGTGTATGTCCGAACAGGGGTACGACTTCTTCTCAACCCCAGCCAGGATTTAGAGGTAGCCCCAGCATGATGAGACCTGCTGTTCCTGTTCCTTCTTTTCAGCAGTCGAGTGTCCCACCATATCGAGGACCAGTTGGTCAGACTGCCCAGGTTCCTCCTCAAGTTCGAGTGTATGCTATGACTGAGGATCAGGCGAAAGAAGCTCCTGGTGGTGTGATTGCAGGTATCTGAATGCTTTGCGATTATCCTGCACGTGTTTTATTTGATACCGGAGCATCTCACTCATTCATATCGCATGCATTTGTTGCATCTCATGGTATTGAGTGTACCCCGTTGTATGATGTTTTGTCGATAGCCACGCCAGCAGGAAAGATTATTTTGTCTGAGCAAGTTGTGCATAATTGTGTATTGATATATGAGGATAATGTGATGTTCTTGAATTTGATTGTCCTCCCAATGCACGACTTTGATTGTATTGTTGGCATGGATATCTTGACAACAAATCGAGCTACTGTTGATTGTTTTCATGGAGTGGTTCGATTTCGACCTGTTGATGGACCCAAGTGGAATTTTTATGGCAAGGGTTCCCAAGCCAAAATTCCATTGGTATCCTCGTTGGAAATGTCTCGATTTTTGTTTAGCGGGGATGAGGGTTATCTTATCTACGCTATTGATGTCTCTAAGAAGGAGTCTTCTTTATCTGATATTCCTGTTGCGAAAGAATTCCCGGATGTATTTCCCGATGAGATTCCTGATTTTCCTCCTCATCGAGAAGTTGAGTTTAGTATTGATCTTGTGCCGGGGACTGCACCTATATCGAAATCTCCTTATCACATGGCACCTCTGGAATTGAAAGAATTGAAAGAACAATTACAGGATCTTCTCGATAAGGGATATATTCGATCGAGTGTATCACCTTGGGGAGCTCCAGTGTTATTTGTTCGAAAGAAAGACGGTACTATGCGAATGTGTATTGATTATAGGCACTTGAATCGGGCTACGGTGTAAAACAAGTACCCACTTCCTCGTATTGATGATTTATTTGATCAGCTTCAAGGTACTTCTGTATACTCTAAGATTGATCTTCGATCTGGTTATCATCAAGTACGAGTTCGAGACGAAGATGTACCTAAGACTGCTTTTCGTACCAAGTATGGCCATTATGAGTTCTTGGTTATGCCTTTTGGTCTCACGAATGCTCCTGCCGTATTTGTGGATCTAATGAATCATGTATTTCGAGATTATCTTGACTGATTCGTTATTGTTTTTATCGATGATATTCTCGTGTATTCGAAATCGAAAAAGGAGCATGCGGAACATCTGAGACTGGTACTCTAAACTCTTCGTAATGGACATTTATATGCTAAATTGTCCAAATGCGAATTCTGGATGGATAGAGTAGTATTTTTAGGCCACGTCATTTCGAGACATGGAATATCTGTTGATCCCGCTAAGGTTGAAGCCGTATTGAACTGGCCGAGACCTACTAATGTTCATGAAATACGTAGCTTCATGGGTTTAGCTGGTTATTATCGTCGTTTTATTGAAGGATTTTCGAAAATAGCTAAACCTATTACTCAACTGACACAGAAGAATCAGCGATTCATTTGGTCAGATGAATGTGAAGCTAGTTTTCTAGAATTGAAGACGAGATTGACCACAACACCTATACTTACTATTCCTTCAGGTACTGGAGGATTTGTAGTGTGTACAGATGCGTCTGGTAAAGGTTTGGGCTGTGTTCTGATGCAACATGGCAAAGTGGTTGCTTATGCGTCTCGTCAATTGAAATCTCATGAAAAACGTTATCCTGTTCATGATCTTGAATTGGCTGCCATTGTGTTTGCCTTGAAGATTTGGCGCCATTACTTGTATGGAGAAAAGTTTGTTATTTATTCAGATAATAAGAGTCTGAAATATCTCTTTTCTCAATCTGATTTGAACATGAGGCAACGCAGGTGGATGGATCTCCTGAAGGACTTTGATTGTGAGATTCAATATCACCCTGGATCAGTGAATGTTACTGCGGATGCCCTTAGTCGTAAGGTGCATGATTCTGTGTTGCATCTGTTTGTGTCGCCAAAGTACACGAGGATATATGTACGTCTGGTTGGGCTTTTCACTCGAATTGGAATTCTGTCACTGTCTCAGCATTGCAAATTGAGCCGAACTTGATATCTAAAATCCGAAAGGCCCAACGAAGCGATGCTCAGATTCAGAAGTCGAAAGAACTTGTATCTGTAGGACATCAGTCTGGATTTCAGATGTCTTCTGATGGTTCTTTACGACTTAATGGTCGGCTAGTAGTTCCTGATAATTCTGGTTTGAACTATGCCCTTCTTCGAGAAGCACATTGTAGCAAATACAGTATTCACCCTGAAGGTCGAAAGATGTATTTGACATTGAGACCCCAATTCTGGTGGAGACGTATGAAGAAGGACATTGTTGAGTTTATTTCGAAATGCTTGGTCTGCCAGCAAGTGAAAGCCGAGAGAATGAAACCGGGAGGATTACTCCATAGTCTGGAAATCCCGAAATGGAATTGGGAACATATTGCTATGGACTTTGTGACTCATTTACCTCGTTCGCCCAAGGGCTGTGATGCTATTTGGGTTGTTATTGACCAACTTTCGAAATCTGCACATTTCATTCCGTATGAGCGGACGTATCCTTATAAGAGAATGGCCCGTTTATACATTGAGAATGTTGTGAGACTGCACGGTGTGCCAGTCTCAATTGTATCTGATCGTGATCCCAGGTTTGCTTCTAAATTCTGGGGTAGTTTTCAGGAAGCGATGGGTACGCGTTTGGCTATGAGTACTGCTTATCATCCTCAAACTGATGGCCAAACTGAGCGTACGATTCAGACGTTAGAGGATATGTTGCGTGCGATTGTGATGAATTTCAGAATGGGATGGCAAGATGCTTTACCATTGGTGGAATTTTCTTATAATAATAGCTTTCAAACGAGTATTGGTATGGCCCCATTTGAAGCCTTATACGAGAGACGATGTAGGTCACCGTTATTCTGGGATGAAATTGGTGAAAGACAATTGACTGGACCTGAAATGATACAGGAAATGAATGATAAGGTTCAGTTGATTCGACAGCGGATGAAAGCCGCTCAGGATCGTCAAACGAGTTATGCGAATAAACGAAGACGACCCTTGGAATTCCAGAAAGGTGATAAAGTGTTTTTGAAAATATCTCCCTTTAGAGGTACCGTTCGATTTGGCATGCGAGAGAAGTTATCTCCTCGATATGTTGGTCCATACGAGATCCTTGATCGAGTTGGGGATCTTGCTTATCGATTGGCATTGCCACCAGCTTTATCTGCCATTCATGATGTGTTTCATGTTTCTATGTTGAGAAAGTATGAACCAGATCCATCACATGTACTTGCACCTGATGAGGTTGAACTTGATCCTTCTCTTTCCTATGTTGAACAACTTGTTTGCATTATGGATCGGAAGGAGAAAGTATTGCGAAATAAATCGATCCCCTTAGTTCGAGTACAATGGACACGGCATGGTGTGGAAGAGTCGACGTGGGAATTGGAGAGCAAAATGCGAGATTCATATCTGCATTTATTTGATTCTATGTCATTTGTTCCATTGTATTCGATGTATAGTGATCCATTTACTGATTTTAGTTTTGATATGTACTATAACTGGTGACATATTATATGTTTGCCAATGTTATGTATATAGAGATGTTTGAGATTTCGAGGACGAAATTTTTTAAGTTGGGGAGAAATGTGAGACCACGAGAATAAAATAGCTTTGATGGCATTTTGGTAAATAAGTTGAAAAATATTCAATTTGTTTTGATGGTATTTTCGTAAATAAGTTGAAAAATAATGAATTAATTTTAATGGCAAAATGATAATTAGTGTCATATCTTTTCCATATGAAGTCCAAATGATTTGAGATTTGGATATACCGTAGAAAACTCAAAGATATAGAAATTTCATGTTTTGAGTTTTGGAGAATTTGATTGTTTGACTAGTCCAAAGGGATGTACTGACGTTAAAATGTTAAATAATATATATTATATTATATTATATTATATTAA
Source organism: Primulina huaijiensis (assembly GCF_012295235.1). Lineage (NCBI taxonomy): Eukaryota > Viridiplantae > Streptophyta > Magnoliopsida > Lamiales > Gesneriaceae > Primulina > Primulina huaijiensis. The sequence continues at coordinate 8,724,956 of NC_133313.1, forward strand.
GAAACATTTGGTAAAACAATGCCACGTATCAGATTCAATTTGTATTCCAAGCCTCAGATGGTATCAGAGCCATGGAAATAGTTTTGGTTGATGATTTAACACTGTTTATTCAAATGAATATTTTCAGTATGAAAAAAACTGCTAAAAATAGTTTCAATGAAGAATATGATCTACCTGAAAATTTAGATTTATTAAATAGATGGACAATCCTAAGATAGAATCTAAAATGATCTATAAATTAGGAACATTTGAAAAAATAGGTTTTAAACAGATAGTAAAAACTACAGAATCATCAGTACCTCTTCATAATGAAGAAATGGTTATTAGACTATTGAATAATAAAGATATTTTGCCTTATAGGAAAAATTACAGATTTATAGGTTTAATACAAATTGCTTTTAGACCTTTAACTTTAGAAGGTTTGCCAGAAAGCTTTATAGCAGCTTTAAGAGATGGTAGAAATTTAAATTGGAAACAATCCCTTATGGGAATAATTCAATCTAGTCTGGCTCATGGTCCATTATATTTTGATGTTTATCCAAATTTATCTTTATCTTTGTCTGATATAAATATCTTAGACTCTTTAACATTAAATGTTAAAACTCATGGTTATAATTATACTCCTGGTACAGAAGTTATATGTATCTGTTATCGTATTTATTATAAACCATTGTTTACACTGAATCCTATGTGTAAAAGAATTGATAAAAAATTAAATGAAACAATTCTAATAGAAACTAATTTTAATAGATCTAATATTACAACCCGTAGATCTATAAAATGGGAAGAAATAGAATTTCCAGAAAACTGGATAATTGAACAAGCTGTTCCTAGAAATCCTATAATAAATAGAGATTTACAGCAAGTTATTCAAAATAATGAAGGATCTGTTCAAATACAGTTTAATAATGAACAAAGAAGATTATTACCCTCTTCTGTTTATGCTAGATCAAGATCTAGTCATTCTTTTATTTCACCTCTAGATTATATGGTGGATATTCCACAAACTTCTAGAGCTTCAACTTCTCAAATACGAGAAGAAGTAGAATCTTCAGCAGAAGATTTAATAATTAATCAAAATAATATTGTTCATCAATGTAACTTTCAAAAAGTTAAAGAAACTGATACTGTTTCAGAAATGAATTTTACTATTTAATGGATAGTAAACCAAAAATTGATTTTACTAAAGGATCTTTTGCTAGAGCAAAGATCAATGCAGAATTTTATTTACCCAAATGGAAATCTTTCAGAGATTGGTATTTTAAAAGTTTCTCTGAAGAAGAATTTGAATATATTGTCACAGAATTTTATAAATACTGTGAAAATCAAAATAGATTAATTCATTTTGTTCCTTGGTTTTTTAAAACATTTATTATAGATTATATTTCTATTCTTGAAAGAAATTATAAATTTCCTTCTGGACAGATTCAAAGATCTGTTTATCCTCCTCAACAATCTTTTATTATAGAAAAGAATAATAAAGTTTTGAATTTTACTGCTTTTTCAAAATTATTTGAAAATGATATGTTACAAATAACTGTTAAACATATTAATCAAATAATTGAAAAACAGAATTATACAAATTTATATCTTACGATAATAGGAGAAGAAATAGTTTCTCTTAAAGATCGTATTGATAAAATTATTTTAGCTATTAATAAAATTAAACCAGATGTTCATATACAAGAACCAGAAACTAATATTGTTTCTATTGCTAGTTCTTCTATTAAATCCCCTCCAGAAATTAAAGATTTTAAATTTAAATCTTCTGTTTCTGATTTAGAAAAATTATTAGAAGAAAAATTTAAAAATCTTAATTTAAATACTCTTAATGAAGAGATTGTTAATAATAATAATTTTTCTGATGAAGAAATTAATAAAATAAAATGGGCAGATAAACCTACCCAAACTAAATATTATTATGATAGACCTACTCCCATGGATGTTCTTGTTGAAGAACAAGAATATATTTTCTCTAATAGTTATAATGGGAAAAGTATATATGAATGGAATATTGATGGAGTTAGTGATAAACAAATTTATAATACTGCTCACAGAATGCTTATGTATAGTACTGTGTGTAAAACTTCAGGTAATACTGAAAAAAATATTGCTAGAATGATTATAGCAGGATTCACTGGCCAACTTAAAGGTTGGTGGGATAATTATTTAAATGAATTTCAGAAAAATGATATTTTCAATTCAATAAAAATTGAAGATCATATTCAAGTAGAGAATGTTGTTTATTCATTAATAACAACAATGATTGAACATTTTACTGGTAGATACACTGATAATAGTGAACAAATTCGTACTTTATTAAGTAATCTAAAATGTAAAACACTTACTGATTTTAGATGGTATAAAGATACTTTTTTATCTCGAATTTATGAGATACCAGACTGTAATAATAGTCTTTGGAAAGCCAAATTTATAGATGGTTTACCTTTTCTCTTTGCAGAAAGAATTAGAAAAGTCTTAAGAAAGGATGATATAAATATTTCCTATGATAGTTATACTTATGGAAAATTAATAAGTATTTGTATCCAAGAGGGTTTAGCTCTCTGTAATGAATTAAAATTAAATAATCAAATTAAAAGACAGAATTTACTTGAGAGAAAACAATTAGGTAAATTTTGTGATCAATTTGGTATGGACCTACCTAATAAAGGTAAAAAGAAAATAATAGATAAAGACGAAAAACCTTATAGGAAGAAAAGACATTTGTCTGAAAGACAAAAAGATAGAAAGAAGAAAAGAAAAGAAAGCCGTGAATTACGGAAAGCTGAAAATTATAAAGCTAAAAATAAAATAATTATTTGTAGAAAATGTAAAAAGCCAGGACATTATGCTAATCAATGTTGGGCTAAAAACAAAATTAATAATTTAGACATAGATGAAAATCTTAAAGATAAAATCAATAAAATAATAATGGATTCTAATCAGAATTCAGATAGTGAATCTGATAATAGTTTAGAATCTTATAATTCAGAAGAAATTTTAGATAATGATTACAGTTCTTCAGATCAAGAAGAATGTGATAATTGTATACAAGGAGAATCTTGTATCAATAATTTAAGTGATACTGATAATAAAAATGATGAGTTTTATAAACTTATGTCTCAATTTAAAGATTTAAATGTTAATGTTCTAACTAATAATAATCTTTTAGAATTCCTTAAAATGATTAAGGATCCAGTATTAAAATCTACTATCATAGATCAAATGGAAAACACTGCTTCAACAAGTAGTGGAAATAATATACTTGTTAAACAAGAACAAGCTTATTCTATGCAAGAAGTAAAAAATCTTTTACAACAAAAATATAGTAAACAGAATCCTGTTACTATACAAGATTTGATTAAAGAGATTAATAATCTTAAAGAACAAATAAAAATTTTACATCAGAATAATACTCATTTGAGTTATCGTATCTCTGTTATTGAAAATAACAAAGAAGAATCTGATACTATTGATAATAATCAAAATATTTCATTTAATGATGATAATCATCTATCTGTTTTAAGTATGATTATATCTCAAAAATGGTATACAAATATTACTTTGTTAATTGATAATTCTTATAAAAAGAATTTAATTGCTATGATAGATAGTGGTGCAGATTTGAATGTTATACAGGAAGGATTAATTCCTACAAAATATTTTCATAAAACTACTCATTCTCTCTCTCATGCAGGAGGAGAACCTTTAGAAATAAATTATAAATTACCTAAAGCTTATATTTGCAAAGATAAAAACTGTATTCAAACCAGTTTTTTATTAGCAAAAGATATTTCTAGCCAATTAATACTTGGTTTACCTTTTATTTATCAAATATATCCTTTAAAGCATGTTGATGAAACAGGTATCATAGGAACTTATCAAGGTAATCCTATTTCTTTTCAGTTTATAACTAAACCTGTTCATAGAATTCTTAATGAATTACAAAAAAAGATTGATAGAAAAACTTTTCAAATTAAATCTTTAAAAGAAGAAGTTAAAATGTTAACTATCGAAGATACATTGAAAAATCCTAAATTACAGGATAAGATTAAATTTATTTATAATAAATTTTCTTTAGAAATATGTAATGATCTTCCAAATGCTTTTTGGAATAGAAAGAAACATATAATATCTCTTCCATATGAAGAAGATTTTAAGGAAATAAATATTCCTACCAAGGCTAGACCTTGTCAAATGAACTCTGAATATTTAGAGTTATGTAAGAAAGAAATTCATTCTTTATTAGAAAAAGGTTTAATAACACCTTCTCAATCTCCTTGGTCATGTACTGCTTTCTATGTTAATAAACATTCTGAGCAAGAAAGAGGAGTACCTAGATTAGTAATAAACTATAAACCCTTAAATAAGGTTTTAAAATGGATTAGGCATCCTATTCCTAATAAAAAAGATTTATTAGATAGATTAGTTAATGCAATCATATTTTCAAAATTTGATTTAAAATCAGGATTTTGGCAGATTCAAATACAAGAATCTGATAGATATAAAACTGCTTTTAATGTTCCTATAGGACATTATGAATGGACAGTAATGCCATTTGGACTTAAAAATGCCCCTTCAGAATTTCAACAAATTATGAATGATATTTTTTATCAGTATAGCAATTTTATAATTGTGTATATTGATGATATCTTGGTATTTTCTAATAATATTGAATCTCATTTTAAACATCTCGAAATGTTTAAACATATTGTTATACAAAATGGTCTTGTCATTTCAAAATCTAAAATGATTTTATTTCAAACTAATATTAGATTTTTAGGTCATATGATTGAAAAAGGGAAAATTATTCCTATTCAAAGAAGCATAGAATTTGGATCAAAATTTCCTGATATAATAACTGATAAAACTCAGTTACAAAGATTTTTAGGAAGTTTAAATTATATTTCTCCTTATATTCAAAATCTTACTAAAGATTCTGCTATCTTATATGATAGACTTAAGAAAAATCCTTTACCCTGGACAGATAAGCATACTAAAGCTGTTCAGATTATAAAAGAAAAGGTTAAAAATCTTCCTTGTCTTATGTTAGCAAATCCCCAATGGGATAAAATTGTTGAAACAGATGCTTCTGATATAGGTTTTGGTGGAATTTTGAAACAAAAAGATCCCCAAACTAAACAGGAATATCTGATTCGTTTTTATTCTGGAAAATGGAATAATGCTCAAAAGAATTATTCTACAATAGCAAAAGAAATCTTAGCTATTGTTAGATGTATTTTAAAATTTCAAGATGATTTATATAATCAAAAGTTTATTATAAAAACAGATTGCAAATCAGCAAAATTTATGTTTAATAAAGATTTTAAACATGATGTGTCTAAGCAAATGTTTGCAAGATGGCAGGCTCATTTAGCTCCTTTTGATTTTGAAATCATTTATAAAAAAGGTGAAGATAATCATCTACCTGATTTCTTAACTCGTGAATATTTATCTTAATGTCTTTCTTTACAGATATGTATTCTCGAGGAAGAGGAGAGTCCTCTTATAGAGGGCGAGGTGGTAGGGGAAAACCCCCTAATATAATAGCACAGCATGGCAAGCAGAGGCTAATAGCCCAGAACTTATCTAGTTCATCAGCCAGTAATACTGAGCAAAATAATGAGTTATACAATGAGTTTCAAGAATTTTTGAAACAGAAGCAGAAATCTAATACAGATTCTCAATCTTCAGCATCATATGCTAATATCATAACAGAAGATGATAATGATTCGTCTCTATATACAGAGACCAAACATCGTGAATTAATTCTTCTCATAGAAGAAAAAGATCTCCAATGGGAAAAGACTCCGTGGACTATCATGGAGAGATATTTAACAAATACATCATATGTATTTGGAGCTTATAAGCAAAGAGGATTTTATGAAAATCTTCTATTATCCACAAAAAGTGTTGATATAACTCACTTTTTCAGTAATACTCAGCAAAAAGGAAGTTATAACTTCTCCAAGTTCATTATCAAAAAGATAATATCTATTGAAGAATGTGGTATATCTCCATTGATTGAAAAAGAATTTTATTCTGAGAGTCATAAAATAAGTTTTAAATTCAACTTTTGGGATTATATTGAGAGTTTTAATAAAACTCTATTCTATGAGAATGAAAAAAGAAAGCATACATGGTTTTTAAAAATATGTGAAAATGTTTTCCATTATCCAATTCCTAATTGGTTTTTTATTTGGTGGAAAATATTTGGTCCATCAGCAAAAATTTTGCCTGAGGTTTTTATAAAACCAATGAATTCTTGGTTGAATGTTTCTCCAAGAATTAAAAAATCATTTTCTGATCATTGGATTCACGGCAAGACTTTATGTCTGTTCTTTATGGAATTTGGAGTTCCCTGGATCTGGAAATGGCAACCAGAGTGTGGTTATACTGATGAAGGTATTCCCTGCCTATGGAGAGTCAGCTCTACCAAATTTTGGGACAAATTATTACGTGACGATCCAGAAACTGGAAAAATTTATGGCCATGATACTCTTATACAAATGGAGGAAAAAATTTCTTCTTATCAGAAAGATATACTGCATCAACAAGAAAAAGAAAAAGATACAATGAGTCCATTTAAAATCTTGACACAAAAATATTCAGAAATCTACTCCAAAGAGAAAATGGTAGAAATCTACATTGAAGAGATGAAGAAAGATCTTTATAAGAATATTGGATGTTCAGATTCAAAATCGGACAAATCTATGGCATCTGAATCAAGTGAAAATCAATTCATTCATCTAATGCAAATGCAGGATGCTCAAGATCCAGAGGATGATATTCCTCAATTTTCGCAGATCAATGATATTTTTGAAAATCTCAAAAACTCATTAAAAGATAATATTAAAGATGATTAGGACATCTTTAATATTCTATGCAAGTGGTATATCACGACAACCGGTGGAATAGCACAAGTTGGTGGAATCTCACTATTTACTTTTTGACTTTTGTAACAATGTTACTGTTTGCTTTAATAAAGCAATTTACTGTTTATATTTTTAGTTTGAAATCCGGGGTTCATGTCCGGCTCTTTCATCTATATATAGG
>NC_133313.1:8732038-8734789 GCF_012295235.1 Primulina huaijiensis
CATGATCTTTATTTATTTGTAACTTGGAATTAAATTGAAATGATAAAAGATTTCATTTAAATTTTGGAATTTGATGTAATATAAGGGTTAATGGTTGGACATAAGGTTTAAAGACGAACCAGGAAATAGTAAACACAAGGTTCGAAGTTAATTAAGAGGCATAAATTCATGTTGTAACCCTTCAGCCTGCTTAGCCGAGAGATGGCGTTTAAGGCGTTCATGGGTGATTTTTTATGAATTTATGTTTCTGAAGTTGTCTTCGGGAAATCCTCTGTTGTTTAATTTCTCTGGTATATCTTTTGTAAGTCCTTTTATGTTTTGTAAAATTGCCATAGATGAACCTTATATTCATTCTTATTCTGGAAATTAAATACCTCCTTTTATTAGTTCAGTAAATCGAATATGGTATATAGGCTGGAAACCAATAACATCCATGTGTGCGAAAGCCACTAAGGAAACATTTGGTAAAACAATGCCACGTATCAGATTCTGAGGCTTGGAATACAAATTGAATCTGATACGTGGCATTGTTTTACCAAATGTTTCCTTAGTGGCTTTCGCACACATGGATGTTATTGGTTTCCAGCCTATATACCATATTCGATTTACTGAACTAATAAAAGGAGGTATTTAATTTCCAGAATAAGAATGAATATAAGGTTCATCTATGGCAATTTTACAAAACATAAAAGGACTTACAAAAGATATACCAGAGAAATTAAACAACAGAGGATTTCCCGAAGACAACTTCAGAAACATAAATTCATAAAAAATCACCCATGAACGCCTTAAACGCCATCTCTCGGCTAAGCAGGCTGAAGGGTTACAACATGAATTTATGCCTCTTAATTAACTTCGAACCTTGTGTTTACTATTTCCTAGTTCGTCTTTAAACCTTATGTCCAACCATTAACCCTTATATTACATCAAATTCAAAAATTTAAATGAAATCTTTTATCATTTCAATTTAATTCCAAGTTACAAATAAATAAAGATCATGATTTAGTAATGGGATGATTTAACACAAATGTTTTAGCCTGTCATTCAGGCTAATATACGAAATAAAAATTAAAAATATAAATAAAAACAGAAAATAAAAATAACAGTAAACTTACAGAATTGTAATCAGAAGAAGCAAACTTGATTGTATAAGTGGAAGCTTTTATTAAGAAGGGTTATTTACAAGAGAGGAATAGAGGGGAGCAAACTCGACCGTGTTCTTCTAAGAACACAGAATGGTCCTATAAATAGATGGAAGTGCCGGACATGAAACCCCGGATTCCAACTAAAAATATAAACAGTAAATGCTTTATTAAAGCAAATAGTAACATGGTTACAAAAGTCAAAAAGTAAAAGTGATAGACCACCCACTTTTGTCATGATTTCATGGCACGTCTGAGATTCCATCTTTGATGTGATATTACAACATGAGGATTGAAGATGAATATCCTAATCATCTTTAATATTGTCTTTTAATGAATTTTTGAGATTTTCAAAAATATCATTGATCTGCGAAAATTGAGGAATATCATCCTCTGGATTTTGAGCATCTTGCATTTGCATTAGATGAATAAATTGATTTTCACTTGATTCAGAATCCATAGATTTATCCGATTAGGAATCTGAACATCCAATATTTTTGTAGAGATCTTTCTTCATCTCTTCAATGTAAATTTCTACCATTTTCTCTTTGGTGTAAATTTCTGAATATTTTTGAGTCAAGATTTTAAATGGACTCATTGTATCTTTTTCTTTTTCTTGTTGATGCAGTAGATCTTTCTGATAGGAAGAGATTTTTTCCTCCAGTTGTATACGAATATCATGGGCATAGATTTTTCCAGTTTCTGGATCTTCACGTAATAATTTGTCCCAAAATTTGGTAGAGCTGACTTTCCATAGGCAGGGAATACCTTCATCAGTATAACCACACTCTGGTTGCCATTTTCAGATCCATGGAATTCCAAATTCCATAAAGAACAGACATAAAGTCTTGCCGTCAATCCAATGCTCAGCAAATGATTTTTTAATTCTTGGAGAAACATTTAACCAAGTATTCATTGATTTTATAAAAACCTCAGGCAAAATTTTTGCTGATGGACCAAATATTTTCCACCAAATAAAAAACCAATTTGAAATTGGATAATGGAAAACATTTTCACATATTTTCAAAAACCATGTATGTTTTCTTTTTTCATTTTCATAGAATAGAATTTTAATAAAACTCTCAATATAATCCCAAAAATTGAATTTAAAACTCATTTTATGAGTCTCAAAATAAAATTCTTTTTCAAATAATGGAGATATACCTCATTCTTCAATAGATATGATCTTTTTGATAATGAACTTGGAGAAGTTATAACTTCATTTCTACTGAGTATTACTGAAAAAGTGAGTTATATCAACACTTTTTGTGGATAACAGAAGATATTCATAAATTCCTCTTTGCTTATAAGCACCATATACATATGATGTATTGGTTAAATATCTTTCCATGATAGTCCATGGAGTTTTTTCCCATTGGGTATCTTTTTCTTCTATAAGAATAATTAATTCTCTATGTTTTGTCTCTGTATAAAGAGCTGAATCATTGTCATCATCTGTAATGATTTTAGCATATGATGCTGAAGCTTGAGAATCAGTATTACTTTTCTGTTTTTGTTTCAAGAATTCTTGAAACTCATTGTATAACTCTGTATTTGGCTCAGTATTACTGGCTGATGAACTAGATAAGTTCTGGGCTATTAGCCTCTG
>NC_133313.1:8737874-8757970 GCF_012295235.1 Primulina huaijiensis
TATATAAAAGATATATATATATATATTATCGGGGCGGGTTTGGGATGGTTTGGTATGGGGATAGGATTCCGAAACCCGTCCCAATATATTTCGGGGATTTTTAAAAATCCCCGAACCCGAAACCAAACCCATTAACATATCCCGAATCCGTCCCGTTTCGGATTTTCCCCGCGGAGCCCCGAACCCGCGGGAAAAATTGCCATCCCTACCCAAAACAAAGTCCATAGAAATATCAATCCAAGGTTCACTAGGGACGGGAAGTAGTGTATACAATCCATGTGGTTGTGTCCTAGACTTAGCTTGCCTACAAGTTATGCACTTATCACACACACGCTCAACATCACGTTTCATATGTGGCCAATAAAAATGTTCATGCAAAGCATTCAAGGTTTTTGCCACACCAAAGTGTCCCATCAAACGACCCCCATGTGCCTCCCTAACAAGTAATTAACGAATTGAAGATTTAAGAATGCACAACCTATCTTCTCTAAATAAGAAACCATGATGCAAATAAAATTTGTCATGTGGACCATGCATACAAGTTTCAAACACACTCTTAAAATCCTCATCTAGCACATACAACTCTTTCACATGCTCAAACCCCAAAATATTAGATTCCAAGGTAGAGATTAGTATGTACCTCCGTGATAGTGCGTCGGCCACTACATTCTCCTTACCTTGTTTGTACTTGATTACATAGGGAAATGTCTCAATGAATGCCACCCACTTGGCATGCCGCTTGTTCAGCTTCTGTTGACCCTTAAGGTGCTTTAGAGACTCGTGATCCTTATGAATCACAAATTCCTTAGGCCTCAAGTAGTGTTGCCACGTTTCAAGAGTCCTCACAAGCGCATAGAGTTCCTTGTCATATGTTGGATAGTTCAGCGCTGCTCCATTAAGCTTCTCACTGAAGTATGCCACCGGCCGCCCTCCTTGCATCAACACTCCACCAATACCTACACCTGAAGGATCACATTCAATTTCAAAGGTATTAGCAAAATCAGGTAAAACAGGTAAATGAGCATTAATTAATTTTTGCTTAATAAGATTAAAAGACTTTTCTTGCTCCTCGCCCCAATGGAATGGAACGTTCTTCTTGATTACCGCCGTCATCGGTGCTGCAAGTGTGCTAAAATCCTTTACAAACCTCCTATAGAAGCTTGCAAGACCATGAAAGCTCCGGACTTGACCAACAGTAGTAGGCATTGGCCAATCTCGAATGGCACTTACCTTGACTTCATCCACTTGTATACCATGTGTGCTTACCACAAAACCAAGAAAGACAAGTTTGCTTGTACAAAAATCACATTTATTTAAGTTAGCATACAAATTTTTAGCCCTTAGTGTGATTAGCACAAGTCTCAAGTTATTAACATGCTCATCCAAGTTCTTGCTATACACTAGGATATCATCAAAGTAAACCACAACAAATTTTCCTATGTATGCACGCAAGACATGGTTCATTAACCTCATAAAGGTGCTAGGAACGTTAGTTAGGCCAAAAGGCATGACCATCCACTCATATAACCCGTATTTGGTTTTAAAAGCAGTTTTCCACTCATCACCTTCCCTCATCCTAATTTGGTGATAACCACTCTTCAAATCAATTTCGCTAAAGACACAAGCACCATGCAATTCATATAACATATCATCTAGTCTAGGTATGGGATGCCTATACTTAATGGTTATGTTATTAATTGCCCTACAATCTACACACATACGCCATGAGCCATCTTTCTTAGGAACTACTAAAACAGGTACAACACAAGGTGACATGGACTCACGCACAAAACCTCTATCTAACAACTCACTTATCTGTCGTTGAAGCTCCTTAGTCTCCTCCGGATTGCTCCTATAAGCTGGGCGATTTGGCAATGCACTCCCGGGTACCAAATCAATTTGGTGCTCAATCCCCCTCAATGGTGGTAATCTTTGAGGTAGCTCCTCCAGAAATATATCGTCAAATTCCTGCAAAAGTGAAACAACAATGCTCGGAAAGGACCCGGCTATATCACTTGTGTTAAGCAGGATCTCCTTATAAACAATCAACACAAGTGGTTCATGTGTGTGCATCAATTGCTTCAACTTACTCTTTTGGGCCATATATGTTTTTTTCTTGGCCTCTTCCCTCTCATTTTCTTTTCCCTCATTTTCTTTCCTCTCCTTTTTCTTTTGTTTGGCTCTCTCACTCTTTTTATCACTCTTTTTTTCAGCCATTTCATTTTTAGATTCAAAGGCCACCTCACTTTTTAGTTCACTCTTTTTTTCGGCCTCATCTCTCTCTTTTTTTTAAAATGGTCCTCCAACACTTGCTTTGGGGAAAAAGGAAGTAATACGATGGTTTCCTTCTTCAATACAAAGGAGTACCTATTCTTGAACCCATCATGTGTCACCCGCCTATCATATTGTCAAGGTATACCCAACAAGATATGACATGCATGCATGGGTACCACATCACACAAGATCTCATCCACATACTTCCCAATAGAAAAAGGCACTAGCACTTGTTTTGTAACCTTCCCCTCCGCACAATCATTCAACCATTGAAGCCTATATGGTTGAGGATGCTTTAATGTAGGTAAACCCAATTTCTCCAACATCTCGACACTTGCCACATTAGTACAACTCCCCCCATCTATGATTAGATTGCAAACCTTTTGATTTACAAAACATCTAATATGGAACAAGTTCTCTCTTTGGTTAGTCTCCTCCTCCTTAACTTGGGCACTCATGATTCGCCTTCACTAGTGCTTCACCTACAACCGCCTCATATCCCTCGTCAGGATCCTCTAACGCAGGCATCTCATCCTCATCACCCTCACTATGAGATTCATACTCACCATAGTCATTTAAAATCATTACCCTTTTGTTAGGACATTCACTAGAAATATGACCTACCCCTTGACACCTAAAACATTTAACATCTCTAGATCGATTAAGAGGAATTTCATATTTATCTTGCACTCCTTGTTTAGGCGCCTCTTGTTTGGTCTCAATCTTGGGCTTGGTCATCACCTGATTCTCCTCACGCTTCACCACATTTGATCGCCATGAAGATGATGAACCCCCAGTTTGGTTGGTGCGGCCAACTCCTCGCCTCTTGAGTTGTTGCTCCACCTTTATGGTCATTTGCAACATCTCGTCTAGATCCAAGTAGTGCCTAAGCTCCAATTGATCTTGAATTTCCCTGTTCAAACAACAAAGAAAACGAGCCATGGTCGCCTCACTATCCTCCTCAATATTGGCCCTAATCTTGACCACTTCCATCTCCTTATAGTAGTCTTCAACACTCTTTACCCCTTGCCTCAAAGTTTGTAGCCTCTTAAACATCTCCTTATAGTAGTGATTTGGCACAAACCTCTTCCTCATGACCCTCTTCATCCCATCCCTAGTTTCAATGGGTCTCTCATGATACCTCCTCCTAGTGGTCACTAGTTGATCCCACCAAATGAGAGCATAGTCTAGAAATTCAAACACCGTCAACCTAGCTTTCTTTTGTTCGAAGTAGTGGTGACATTCAAACACAAACTCTACCCTATTTCCCCACTCTAAATATGCCTCCGGGTCAGATTTCCCATGGAACGATGGAATTTTCATCTTAATGCTACCCATGTTGTCATCATCCCTATTCCCATCATATCTACCCCGTACGGCTTCTCTTCTACCTCTACCAAATCCTCTACCTCTTCCATTCCTACCCCAATTCTCATTTTGGCTCCCCTCAACCATTCCCAAATCATACTCTTCATCTTCTTCTTTCCTACCCAAATCTTTAGGATTAGATTTATCTCCACTAGTACTAACTTCAAACCTATCCAACCGCTCATGTAATGGCTCCAACTCTACCTTCATCATCCTACTAAAATGCCCAAACAACGCCTCCATTTGAACTTTAGACAACCCCGGGTTCGAACTATCTCCTACCTCCCTCTCCATTTAAATTTTTAGATTTGTACCTAGAAGAAAAATTCAGTAGAAAACAAAATATTCCTCACCCAAATGCTCACGGTCACTCCAAAGAAAGTTCGCTCGTCTCTCCTCTCTTATTTTTTTTGCTCTCAACAAATACTCACTAGTCACTCCAAAGAAAATTCACTCTCACTCAAGTAATTTCACTCAAATTTGATAGTATTCTCGAAAGTGTGCTCAAGCTTTGTATTTGTATATCAAACAATCACGTTCAACTTGTGAACAATTGCGATCGACTCACTTAGACTGCGTAGACAAGCAATTTGAAGGTAAATATATTTTTTTTTTGACTGTGCGAGGCACTTGTATATGACTCACAAAAAAGAATAGAACAAAACACCAAAAAGAAATAATGGTGAATTTTAAGAATTTTTGTATTTTTTTTTACTCTAAGACTGAGTAAAACTAGAAAATACCAACAAAAAATTTCACCAAAATTTCAGAAACTGAAGAAGAACAATATACCAAAAAAAATAGATCTGAAAAAGGAACGAAAGGATGACAAATCTCATAATAAAACGAGATAATAACGTGATAAACTTACTTGAATTCACTGAATCCTAAGCTCTGATACCAAATGATATGAATCCACGTGCGTAAGAAAAGCAAACACGATTAAATATGAATCGCGCTCTCAATTCAATAACGAACAAGGAATTCATGTTGTTTTCTCGATCTTTTGAATCAAGTGTGTGCGTGATTTTCACATCTAAACTATGATAAGTTTAGCAACAAATAATCACAATGAAACAAGCGAAAACTCGAACGAACCTTCAAAGAACAAGTCTATGACAATCCGCACAAGAACGACCGACAAACGCCAAAAATTTAAAAACTTTGATAAGTTTGATTTGAGAACAAAGCAAGAGCCTTGAAAAAGTTGAGAGAAAAACTCTAAAACTTTGATAAATTATCAATAATGATCTGAATTGTGTCAAAATTTCGTACATAATATGTTTACTTATCCAAAAGATAACAATATCTAGTTGTCAAAATAATTAAAACTCTAGAGAAGGAAAAAATTCTCGTCCAAACGTAAAGGACACGAACCCCGTGTAGTGGTCCGGAAGGGGGTCCGTGTAGGCACTGGAATTCTCCATCTCGGATGTATCGGACACAAACCCCGTGTACATGTCCGTGCTCGGGTCCGTGTACACACTGGATTTCTTCATTCTCGGTTGTAATGGACACAGACCCCGTGTACAGGTCCGTGTAGCCTCGGTCCATCAAAAGAGACTTGAATACTGTTCATTTGGCCTCCAAACGTACTCTCATGCATCACGACCCCTTCTTGCTTGCTCATGACTCCATGTAGTGCCTTCTTGAACTTCTTCAGTCTTCCTCTCGTGATTGGTCCCTCCGGCAACTCCAAAGGATCCCATGTTTTACTTGGCGCTCGACCACCTGTGTTTGCATCAGGATATTATCGGTCAAAATAAGTGCTTTTCTTATTCCACGATGAGTGAAAATGTGTTTTTTCAAAAAATTAGATAACATGAATAAGTCATCGTAATGTATTTTCAATGAAAAGACCAACAATAACTGAATTTATGGTAATCGCTCGAAGATCTAGTATTTTTTCTTACATATTTGGAGTATTCAAAGAGTCAAATCAAGCATCTTGAACTCTAAAATAGATATTTTATAGGGCAAAATAAGTAATTAATCTTATTTCATGATGAGTGAGTAACTATGTTTTTTAAAAAATAAAATGACATAAATAAGTAATCATAATGCATTTTTAATGAAAAGAGCAACAATTATTGAATTTATGGTGATTACTCGAAAATATAATATATTTTTTTACACATTTGGAATATTCAAATACTGAAATCAAGTAATCTGAAACACTATAATAGGTACTAATTTGGTAGAGGAAGAAGACACAATTATTTTGATAGATAAAATTATATATTTATTTAAATAATACAAAAGACAAAAATATAAATTTATCTTCGTGAAATTAAGTTTATAATGTTGTTAAATATTGATTTATAAAAAAATTACTTAAATATTAAATTTTAAATCAAAGATATAAATATTTAATTTTTCAAATTTACCGATAATTTAAGACTACAGCTACACCTGGAGTGGTTACTAATAGAAAACTACAAGAACTTTTCCCGTCAACATGTGGCTGAGAGTTAGTAACAGAAAATGTTTGGATACCATTTTTTGAGGGAAAAAATTAACAAAAAAAAAAACGAAATCGCCTTGTTTGGAATAGGAAAAGTTGGTGAGAAATGTCCGATCAAAATATTTCTTTGGGTTCATTTTCTACCCACAAAATTGTGGTACTATGTCATACAAAATGTGGTACACTTTATGTGGAAATGTGGTATACTTCATGTATAAATATGGTAATAAAAAAATATCTAGAGACTGAACACAAAAAAAATCGACGGCGGAGAACTGAAACCAATTTCTCGTTTGGAATACACGTAGCTCTCCAGGACCTCAGTCTTGCCACTTGTACTTTACGTCCACAAATACCGTCTCGATCTTCTCTTCCCCATCACTTTGCCTCGAAAGTCGAAACCTTCTTTCCTTGCTGTCCAATTATCAACCCTGTTAATTTCTTACAAATTCAACAAAAATTTTCTTAGTTCGCTTCTTTCTTAACAGAAAATCGAACCCATATTCAGATTTCTTGCACAAATCTTTACTGATCAGTCGAATCCTGTGAAATTTCAAGAAAATGTCTGGTGGGGTCGGTGCATCCAGTGATATATCCCTCCATAAAGAAGAATCGCACGAGCAGGCTGCAGGTAGCGCCGCCGTTAAGACCGCCGGAAGACCCCCAAAAGTTCTGGGTTTTTTCTCTTTCCGGCAGCTCAACGCCCTTGCAGTGGTGATTGTTCTCTCCGCTAGCGGTATGGTAAGCATCGAGGACTTTGGTTTTGTCCTCTTTTCAATAATTTACATGTACTTCATATCAAAAGTAGCGTTCCCTCTCAACTCCTCCACGGCGGAGCCGCCGATTTTCGGACCGAAAAACAGGATTCTAGGCATTTATATCTTTGTCGGTGCGGTAATCGGATTGTTTCTCCCTATAGCTTACATCTTTGAAGGTATATTCGAGGGGGATAAAGAGGGGATCAAGGCAGCTGCTCCACATGTTTTTTTGCTGTCCAGTCAAGTTTTCATGGAGGGGATATCGTTTTCCGGCGGCTTCTCGCTGCCCATTCGCGTTTTCGTTCCGGTTTTCTACAATTCGAAGAGGATTTTCACGATTGTGGAGTGGCTGAGAAGCGAGATCTATAAAGTTGAATCGGAGTACGGAGGAAGCCTGAGGAGACTGCATGTTGGGAGGCTTCTTGCTGTTGCTAATATGGCGTTTTGGAGCTTTAACTTGTTTGGGTTTTTGTTGCCTGTGTTTCTTCCCAAGGCTTTCAAGATTTACTTCGCTAATCGCAAGATCAAGGATTGAATCCTATGTTGTGTGTATTTTGCTGTTTGTAATGATATTTGGGAATCGATGGTCGGATTAGTGTTGTTTTAGTGGGATTTAGGCTATACCGGTGAAATTTGCCCTCCACTATCTTTTTTCTTGGTATCAGACAATTTACTTGTAATCGAGGTCGATTTTTAAATTTATCCTTGATCAATTTAATGATTTATGTCTCTAACCCGTGTATATGAAAAGGTTTGGATAACATGATTTGGTTCCAAAAAAATAATTTAATTTGAGAAAAAAATGTGCTTGATTGATTTGAAATTACCAAAAATAAATTACTTTAGGTAGTATTTGAGAAGATTGAATTAGAAATCTATAGATTTTTATATATTTTTACTTTATTACAACATACCATGCTTGGAATATAATTGAATCTGATACGTGGCGTTGTTTTACCAAATGTTTTCTTAGTGGTTTTTGCACACATGAAGATTATTGGTTTTCAGTCTATGTATCATATTCAAATTACTGAACTAATAAAAGGAGGTATTTAATTTCCAGAATAAAAATGAATATAAGGTTCATCTATGGAAATTTTATAAAACATAAAAGGAATTACAAAAGATATACCAGAGAAATTAAACAACAGATGATTTATCGAGGATAATTTCAGAAACATAAATTCTTAAAAATTACCCATAAACGCCTTAAACGCGATATCTCGGCTAAACAGGCTAAAGGGCTACAACATGAATTTATGTCTCCTAATTAACCTCGAACCTTGTGTTTACTATTTCCTGGTTCGTCTTTAAACCTTATGTTCAACCATTAACCTTTATATTACATCAAATTCTAAAATTCAAATAAATATTTTATGATTTCAATTTAATTCCAAGTTACAAATAAATAAAGATCATGGTTTAGTAATGAGATGATTTAACACAAATAGTTTAGCCTGTCATTCAGGCTAATATACGAAAATATAAAAATTAAAAAAAATGTAAATAAAAACAGAAAATGAAACAAGAAATAAACTTACAACAGTTGTTATCAGAATTTCAAACTTTTATTGATTACTTCAGAAGGGTTTTTACAAGAGAGAGAATAGAGGGGAGCAAACTCGACCGTGCCCCTCTAAGAACACAGAATGATCCTATAAATAGATGAAAATGCCGGACATGAAACCCCGGATTCCAACTAGAAAAATAAACAGTAAAATGCTTTATTAAAGCAAACAGTAACATGGTTACAAAGTCAAAAAGTAAATAGTGATATGCCACCCACTTTTGTCATGATATCATGCCACGATGTGAGATTCCACTTTTGATGTGATATGTCACCATCCATTAGTTGATAATGCAATGTTATGATTAAAGATGAATATCCTAATCATTTTAAATATTATCTTTTATAGAATTTTTGAGATTTTCAAAAATATCTTCAATTTGAGAAAGTTGAGGAATATCATCCTCTGGATCTTGGGCATCATGCATCTGCATTAGATGAATAAATTGATTTTCACTGGATTCAGACGTCATAGATTTTTCCGATTTTGTGTCTGAGCTTCCAATATTCTGATAAAGATCCTTCTTCATTTCTTCAATATAAACCTCAATCATTTTTTCTTTTGAATAAATCTCAGCATATTTCTGAGTGAGGATTTTAAAGGGACTCATAGAGGCTTTCTCCTTTTCTTGTTGATTAATAAAGTCTTTCTGATATGAAGAAATTTTTTCTTCCATTTGATGAAGAGTTTCTGAGCCATAAAACTGTCAAGTTGCTGGATCTTCTCTTAAAAGTTTATCTCAGAATTTAGTAGAACTAACTCTCCATAGGCAAGGGATACCTTCATCAGTATAACCAAATTATGGCTGTCATCTCCAGATCCATGGGATTCCAAATTCCATGAAAAATAGCGTAGAGTCTTCCCATCAATCCAATGTTTAGAAAAAGATTTTTAATGCTTGGTGAAACATTTAACAAAGTATTCATTGGTTTTATAGAAACCTCAGGCAAAATTTTTGCTGATAGACCAAAAATCTTCCACCATATGAAGAACCAATTTGGAATAGGATAATGAAAAACATTTTCACAAATTTTCAAAAACCATGTATGTTTCTTTTTCTCATTTTCATAGAATAGAGTTTTATTAAAACTCTCGACATAATCCCAAAAATTAAATTTGAAACTCATTTATGAGTATCAGAATAAAATTATTTTTCAACCAATGGAGATATACCCCATTCTTCAATAGATATTATCTTTTTTATAATGAACTTGGAGAAATTATAACTTCTTTTTTGTTGAGTATTACTGAAAAAGTGAATTATATCAACACTTTTTGTTGATAACAGAAGATTTTCATAAAATTCTCTTTGTTTATAAGAACCAAATACATATGATGTATTTGTTAAATATCTCTCCATGATAGTCCACGGAGTCTTCTCCCATTGGATATCCTTTTCTTCTATAATAAGAATTAATTCACGATGTTTTGTCTCTATATATAGAGCTGAATCATTATCATCTTCTTTTAAAATATTAGCATATGATGCTGAAGATTGAGAATCTGTATTAATTTTTTGCTTTTGTTTCAAAAATTCTTGAAACTCGTTATATAATTCAGTGTTATGCTCAGTATTACTGGCTGATGAACTGGATAAGTTCTGGGCTATTAGCCTCTGCTTTCCATGTTGTGCTATTATATTAGGGGTTTTTCCCTACCACCTCGCCCTCTATAAGAGGACTCTCCTCTACCTCGAGAATACATATCTGTAAATAAAGACATTAAGATAAATATTTACGAGTTAAAAAATCAGGTAAGTGATTATCTTCACCTTTTTTATAAATAATTTCAAAATCAAAAGGGGCTAAATGAACCTGTCATCTTGCAAACATTTGTTTAGACACATCATGTTTAAAATCTTTATTAAACATAAATTTTACAGATTTGCAATCAGTTTTTATAATAAACTTTTGATTATATAAATCATTTTGAAATTTTAAAATACATCTAACAATAGTTAAAATTTCTTTTGCCACTGTAGAATAATTCTTATGAGCATTATTCCATTTCCCATAATAAAATCGAATAAGATATTCTTGTCTAGTTTGGGGATCTTTTTGTTTTAAAATTCCACCAAAACCTATATCAAAAGCATCTGTTTCTACGATCTTATCCCATAAAAGATTTGCTAACATTAAACAAGGAAGATTTCTAACTTTTTTCTTAATATTCTGAACAACTTTAGTATGCTTATCTGTCCAAGGTAAAGGATTTTTCTTTAATCTATCATATAAGATAGCAGAATCTTGAGTTAAATTTTTAATATAGGGAGAAATATAATTTAAACTTCCTAAAAATCTTTGAAACTGAGTTTTATCAGTAATTATATCAGGGAATTTAGAACCAAATTCTATACTTCTTTGAATAGGAATAATTTTTTCTTTTTCAATATTATGACCTAAAAATCTAATATTAGTCTGAAATAAAATCATTTTAGATTTTAAAATAACAAGACCATTTTGTATTACAATATTTTTAAGCATTTCTAAATGTTTAAAATGAATTTCAATATCATTAGAAAATACCAAAATATCATCAATATAGACAATTATAAAGTTGCTATACTGATAAAAAAAAATATCATTCATGATTTGTTGAAATTCTGAAGGAGCATTTTTAAGTCCAAATGACATTACTGTCCATTCATAATGTCCTATAGGAACATTAAAAGCAGTTTTATATCTATCAGATTCTTGTATTTGAATCTGCCAAAATCTTGATTTCAAATCAAATTTAGAAAATATGATTGCATTAACTAATCTATCTAATAAATCTTTTTTATTAGGAATATGATGCATAATCCATTTTAAAACCTTATTTAAGGGTTTATAGTTTATTACTAATCTGGGAACACCTCTTTCCTGCTCATAATGTTTATTTACATAGAAAGCAGTACAAGACCAAGGAGATTGAGAAGGTGTTATTAAATCTTTTTCTAATAAAGAATGAATTTTTAATACATAATTCTAAATATTAAGAATTCATTTGACAAGGACAAGCCTTGGTAGGAATATTTATTTCCTTAAAATCTTCTTCATATAGAATAGAGATTATATGTTTCTTTCTATTCCAAAAAGTATTAGGAAGATCATTACAAATTTCTAATGAAAATTTATTATAAATAAATTGAATTTTTCTTGTAATTTAGAATTTTTTAATTTATCATCTATGGAAAATATTTTAACTTCTTCTTTTAAAGAATTAATTTGAAAAGTTTTTCTTTCTATCTGTTCTTGTAATTCTTTAAGAATTATATGAACATGTTTAGTCATAAACTTAAAAGAAATAGGATTACCTTGATAGGTTCCTGTAATACCTGTTTCATCAACATGCTTTAAAGGATAGAATTGATAAATAAAAGGTAAACCAAGTATTAATTGGCTAGAAATATCTTTTGCTAATAAAAAAATGGTTTGAATACAGTTTTTATCTTTACAAATATATGATTTTTGTAATTTATAGTTTATTTCTAAAGGTTCTCCTCCAGCATGAGAGAGAGAATGTGTAGTTTTATGAAAATACTTAGTAGGAATTAATCATTTCTGTATTACATTTAAATCTGCACCACTATCTATCATGGCAATAAAATTCTTTTTATAAGAATTATCTATTAATAAAGTAATATTAGTATACCATTTTTGAGATATGATCATACTTAAAACAGATAAATGATTATGATCAGAAAATGAAATATTTTGACTACTATCATTATCTTCTTTGTTATTTTCAATATCTGAGATTCTATAACTTAGATTATTATTATTATTATGTAAAATTTTTATTTGTTCTTTACGATTATTAATCTCTATAAATAAATCTTGTATAGTAACATGATTTTGTTTACTATATTTTCGTTGTAAAAGATTTTTTTACTTCTTTCATAGTATAAGATTGTTCTTATTTAACAAGAATATTATTGTTACTACTTGTTGAAGCAGTATTTTTCATTTGATCAATAATTGTTGATTTTAATATTGGATCCTTAATCATTTTAAGAAATTCTAAAATATTGTTAGTTAAGACATTAATATTTAAATCCTGAAGTTGTGACATAAATTTATAAAACTCATCATTTTTATTATCAGTATCACTTAAATGATTGATACAAGATTCTCCTTAT
Source organism: Primulina huaijiensis (assembly GCF_012295235.1). Taxonomy (NCBI): domain Eukaryota; kingdom Viridiplantae; phylum Streptophyta; class Magnoliopsida; order Lamiales; family Gesneriaceae; genus Primulina; species Primulina huaijiensis. The sequence goes on from NC_133313.1 coordinate 8,750,427, forward strand.
ATGCAATTATCACATTCTATATCAGAATTAAAAGATTTATTTTCTTCTGAATCATAAAATTTTGTACTAAATTCTGAGCTATTCTCAGATTCACTATCTGAATTCTGATTAGAATCCATTATTATTTTATTGATTTTATCTTTAAGATTTTCATCTATGTCTAAATTATTAATTTTGTTTTTAGCCCAACATTGATTAGCATAATGTCCGGCTTTTTACATTTTCTACAAATAATTTGTTTATTTTTATCTTTATAATTTTCAACTTTCCGTAATTCACGGTTTTCTTTTCTTTTCTTCTTTCTATCATTTTGTCTTTCAGACAAATGTCTTTTCTTCCTATAAGGTCTTTCGTCTTTATCTTTTATTTTCTTCTTACCTTTATTAGGTAGGTCCATACCAAATTGATCACAAAATTTACCTAATTGTTTTCTCTCAATTAAATTCTGTCTTTTAATTTTAATTCATTACAGAAAGCTAAACCCTTTTGAATACAAATACTAATTAGTTTACCATAAGTATAATTTTCATAAGGAATATTTATATCTTCATTTCTTAATACTTTTCTGATTCTTTCTGCAAATAAGAAAGGTAAATCATCTATGAATTTGGCTTTCTAAAGACTATTATTACAGTCTGGTATCTCATAAATACGAGATAAAAAAGTATCTTTATACAATCTAAAATCAGTAAGTGTTTTACATTTTAGATTACTTAATAAAGTGAGAATTTGTTCACTATTATCAGTAAATTTATCAGTAAAATCTTCAATCATAGTCATTATTAATGAATAGACTGCATTTTCTAATTGAATACTATCTTCAATTTTTATTGAATTTAAAATCTAATCTTTATGGGAATAATGTAAATAATTATCCTACCAACCTTTAAGTTGACCAGTAAATCTTGCTATTATCATTTTAGCAATATTTTTATCATTATTGCCTGATATTTTACATACAGTACTATACATAATCATTCTGTGAGCAGTATTATAAATCTGCTTATCACTAAAACCATCAATATTCCATTCATAAATATTGTTCCCATTATAACTATTAGAAAATATATATTGTTGTTCTTCTATAAGAACATCCATGGGAGTTGGTCTATCATAATAATATTTATTTTGGATAGGTCTATCTGCCCATTTAATTTTATTAATTTTTTCATCAGAAGAATTTTTTATATTATCTAACTCTTCATTAAGAGTATGTATATTTAGATTTTTAAATTTTTCTTCCAATAAATTTTCTATATCAGAAACAGAAGACTTAAATTTAAAATCTTTAATATATGGAGGGGTTTGAATAGAAGAACTGGCAATAGAAACAATATTAGTTTCTGGTTCTTGTATATGAACATCTGGTTTAATTTGATTAATAGCTATGACTATCTTATCTATTCTAATTTTTAGAGAATTTATTTCTTCTCCTATTATAGTTAAATATAAATTTGTATAATTTTGATTTTCAATTATCTGGTTAATATGTTTAACAGTTATCTGTAACATATCATTTTCAAATAGTTTTGAAAAAGCAGTAAAATTTAAAACTTTATTATTTTTTTCTATTAGAAAAGGTTGTTGAGGAAGATAAACTGATTTTTGAATCAATCCAGAAGAAAGTTTATAATTTCTTTCTAGAACAGAAATATAATCAATAATAAAAGTTTTAAAAAACCAAAGAACAAAATGTATTAATTTGTTTTGATTTCACAGAATTTATAAAATTCTGAAACAATATATTCAAATTTTTCTTCAGAGAAGCTGTAAAGGCCTAAAAATCCGTATTTGAAAATTTGCGGAAAAATTAAAAATTTTCTTTTAAACTAAATAAAATATCCAGTTCATAAAATAAACTGTTGAATAACGTATCATGTTTAAAAATAGCAGCGGAAGAAATTAATGTTGTAAAAATAACTGTAAAAAATTTTTATCCAACGGTAGATAAAAATGTTTGAGCGATAACAACAATAAATGCTAAAAAGTGAGGTCCTCGGGTCCCACTACTGCCGACTCGAGCTGGCTCACTGATCCCCGCCCTCGGTCCCGACATCATCAGTACCTACAACAATCAAGTCTAGTGAGCCTAAAGACTCAGCATGCATATATCGTAAATAACAAGTAAATAAATAATAAAGTCGCATGCAAGTGAAAATTTCCTGTACTGAGGTGTAACGTAAAATATCATTTCAATGGTAATTATAGTACGTGCATAACTGAACTGAAAATATCATAGTGAAAATGTTTGCTCCTTGGAGCCCTGTAATGAAATAACTTGTAATAATTTTCTGGTGAGATTATGGTCTACGCAAGTGGTCCCTGAACTGAACTGAACTGAACTGACCGGTAACTGGCGACCGGGCCGGTAACTGGCGACCGGACTTAATAATGTATGTCTGATCAGACTACTGCCACAGTATACTGGGTGAAACAACTGAACTGACCGGTAACTGGCGACCGGGCCGGTAACTGGCGACCGGACTTAAGCATGATAGTAAAGTGACCACAAGCAATATCGCATAAATCTCAAAATGAATATTTGCACGTAATATAATTAACTAACATAATTAAATATGAACAATTTCGATCTTCTTGCAATAAAATCATGTACTTGCGATATTTAAAAATGCCTATATGGCTTGATTGAAGAGTGAAAGAAGATATAAACATGCCTTGGTTTGTTTTGACAGAAAACAAACGAAATAACGACGCGGCGCGGTGGAGACGGAGTGCCCTTCACGTTCTTACTTTTCTCTCTTAATTCCTTTAAACCAAGCATGCACCATAATTATTATAATGGCATAAAAATCGTAAACGTGATGAATGAACATTTAAAATATTATGATTTGTGCTCAGGACGCTGCTAGGACTAAAATCTCACCCCGAGTGCAAAATGACCATTTTCCCCCTAGAAGCCCTAAAATTATCGTTTCACCCATGGACCTCTAAAATTGACCCGAAGCTTACCAAACTCCTTAAAATGTCTCAAAACATTTTTAAAAGTATTCCTAGACGTAAATTCGAGCCCATATCATAACTTAACTGAATTGTTTTAAAACTTGTACCGGGGTCCCGGTTTTAACCCGAACCGACTCGAAACTAAACCAAAATTTTCCCACATTTGTTATCAATATTAAAGCACTCATTACAGCCTTTAAATCCTTCACATTAAGCTCCTAATTCTCGGTCAAGCCTACAGCCCTCCATCAATTCTCGGCCACCCCAACTTGCCTCATCATTTATCCAACACATGGCTCCTCCCCTTCATTCCTTCGGTCCACTCTTCTACCACCATATGTCAGCCTTTATAGCTCAACATTAGGACCTTAATTACCCTTCTAAACTAGGCCAAACCTACACTAAAAGCTGGTGCACCAGCACGTGCAGAAACCAGCCGAATAGTCACCTCGCGAAGCATACTCGAACAACTCCCACGTCCAACGCTCAAGCGGCTTCTCGTCTTGTCACAGCTGTGTTCGAACTCCCCCTTGACCGTGGTTCAGACCCCTCATGATCTGTTCCAGGTCTCGAGATGTCCTTGCACAGCCGTGACTACCCCAACAACCGATCTGCCCACAACAAGCTACGGCCGAAACGTAACACTTCAAACCCGATGGCTACCTGCACTCACACTCGGCTCTAGCATCAAGTTCATTAAACCATGACATGATTCAACCTCCTAGCATCAGCAACCCATCGCCCTTTGCACAGAAATTTCAGAAAAACGTGAACAACAATTGGAAGATGCAAGAAAACACATGGGAACCGAAAATATTTCATGGAAATCTTAGATCGAAAATTTTCATAAATGAAACCAAAACAACAGCATATAAACGTGTATGATGCGAAAAAATGATACAAAGCATGCCTTATGGTCTTGGTGCACAAACGCTCGAAGAAACACGGACGTGGAAAGAACTTGGAGGAAAAAGAAGCACCGAAAATCTTTGCAGCAACAAAGTCACGAGGATGATTGTGAGTGGAAGAGGTGGGCGGCTATTGAGAGGCAATTAGGTTTAGTGGGGGAGCTTAGGGAGATAATTAGGTGTTAAGTATAAGGTTTATGATTAAATAAATGGGCCCTAAATGCTAATCAAAAGTATAAAAGAAATACTTAGGCCCAATAACCTTAAAAGTAGGCCCATTTAATCCAAACGCACTTCCGAAAAATATTTTGTGTTGAAAAGTTTTTTTTTTTTTTTTTTTTAAATATTAGTAGAACCCGTAAAAAGTTCTCTGGTTCGATAAAATTTGCGCACCGTTAAAAATAAAAATTATGCGGGTAAAAATACCCAAAAATTCCCAATTCTTGAAAAATATCTTTAAAACATCTTATAATAATTAATAAAAATTAATCATGTAATAAAATAATTTTCGTGAAAATTCTCCGGTCTCCAATCCTCGTTCAGGCGTGAAATGCACCTAGAAACCTTAATGCATGAACTTATAAAATAACATGAAATAAATTTTAACATGCATGAATTATGCATAAAATGCATAAAAATAATTAAACACAATTTACTGAAATAAACATGCATTTAATGCTTTAAAAATTAATTAAAATACCAAAGAAATTCAATAACTTGCATGCATGCCAACTTTTTAAATTATATTTACTAACATGCTAAATTACCATTTCTTAAATAAGTCTTTATTAACTTATCTCTATACTCCATCTCCAGTCCGGCCTCACTTATTTAACTGAAAAGTTGACAATTAACTACTATGTAAAATAAATAAATTTAAAGAAAAGAATTTAAATACTCATGCAATAAAATCATTTTAATTTAAATAATAGAAATTAAGCATGGCTTATGCGTAGTCTAAGTTACGGGTTCTACAGAAACTTTTAAAATACCAATATCTGAAAGATTCCCAGTTGGGTAGATAAAATTCTGCATTGATCTTCGCTCTAGCACGAGATCCTTTAGTAAAATCAATTTCAAAGGTTTTATCCATTAAATACTAAAATTCATTTCTGAAACTGTATCAGTTTCTCTAACTTTTTGAAAATTACTTTTATGAACAATATTATTTTGATTTATAATTAAATAATCTATTGTATCTTGTACAGAAGATTCTTCTTCTCGTATCTGAGAAGTAGAAGCTCTAGATGTCTGTGGAATATCCACCATATAATCTAGATGTGAATAAAAGAATGACTAGATCTTGATCTAGCATAAACAGAAGAGGGTAATAATTTTGTTTGTTCATTATTAAACTGTATTTGAACAGATCTTTCATTATTTTGAATAACTTGCTGTAAATCTCTATTTATTATAGGATTTCTAGGAACAACTTGTTAAATTATCCAATTTTCTGGAAATTCAATTTCTTCCCATTTTATAGATCTACGAGTTGTAATATTAGATCTATTAAAATTAGTTTCTATAAGAATAGTTTCATTTAATTTTTTATCTATTCTTTTACACATAGGATTCAATGTAAATAATGGTTTATAATAAATACGATAAAAGACACATATAACTTCTGTACCAGGAGTATAATTATAACAATGAGTTTTAACATTTAATGTTAAAGAATATAATATATTAATATCAGATAGAGATAAAGATAAATTTGGATAAACATCAAAATATACTGGACAATGAGCCAGACAAGATTGAATTATTCCCATAAGGGATTGCTTCCAATTTAAATTTCTACCATCTCTTAAAGCTGCTATAAAACTTTCTGGTAAACCTTTTAAGATTAAAGGTCTAAAAGCAATTTGTATTAAACATATATGAATAAATCTGTAATTTTTCCTATAAGGTAAAATATCTTTATTATTCAATAATCTTATAACCATTTCTTCATTATGAAGAGGTACCGAAGATTTTGTAGTTTTAACTACCTGTTTGAAATCAATTTTTTCAAATGTTATAATTTTATTGTTAAATAATAAATAATATATCAAATTTTAAATTTATATATCTTTTAATTATTTATATTTTAGTTATTTAAATAGAATGGATTTTAAATATCATTATTTGCTGAAATTGATATCTATTTTAATTAATATAAAATATATTATATAAATATGTAACATGATCGATCTGATCATGATTCTTTTTTAAAAAAATATTTTTTTTATACATTTAAAATTGGGAAATTTATTTAAAAATACCCAATTTTCTTTTTACTACCCATCTTTTCAAAACTTAGTTTTAACTACCTCAATTTTTTAAAATTCAAATAATATCCTTTTCTACTAAATACGGTACGTGACATTGTTATATCTATCGAGCTTGTTCTTAAAGACATATATCCCCAAAACATAAAGTCACGCGAGGTTTTTAGCCTATATACCATTTTTAAATGATCGATTTTTTTTTTTAAAAAAAAGCCCATCATACTTCCGTATGATAAATTGAACAGTTTACCTGTTTGACCAGAGTGTCATCAGGTTATATCCACCGAGTTTTACAGACTGCTCCTCACAATCGCAACCGATGGTTTCTGACGCAGACTCTTTCAGCAACACTTAGCACAACCCTGTTTCGTTTCATACCTCAGAATGTAGAGTAAAATATTTCAGTTTTGAAACTAATACATGAGAGGGGTAAAAGTCTTGGTTCTTTTATTCAAACATAACAAATTTTTATTTCATAATAACCTCCTGTAGATGAGAATCTTGTTTAGCTACTAATAGTAGCCGAAGATAAAACAAACATAAACTTGAAAGAAAATATTACAACTTATTTTGAAAGAAAATGAAGAGGTTGATCGATGCCTTCATCTTCCTTCTGCCTTCTTATTTGTAGATGTCTTTTCCGGATTTATTCTTCGGACTTCAAACTCTTGCCATAGCTTTTCTTTAATACCTTCCAGCAGTGGGTGGCACTATCTCTTGAGTGGGTGGTTGAGTGGTCTCTCCACTTTTCTTGAATTGTCTTCTTCTAGATCATTAATCTAGAAGCAGTTCGTTCTTCGGTTTTTATCTTCTTGCATAACCAGTAGATATGTGTTTGAAAAGGCCCGTATTTCGTATTCATAATTTTGCGGAATTATTAAAAATTTTCTAAATAAATAAATAACTTGCCCAATTTATAAAATAAACATGTAAATAATATTAACTTTAAAATAACAGCGGAAGCAAATATTATTTTCAAACAACAATTTAAAAAAATCCAACGTATTAAAACTGAGTTTGAATAATAAAAGGTGCATAAATTAAAACATGAGGTCCTCGGGTTTACTACTGCTGCCACAAGATCGCTCACTGGTCTACGCCCTCCGTCTCGACCTCATCAGTACCTACAACAATCAAGTCTAGTGAGTCTAAAGACTCAACATGTATATATAGTGAATAACAAGTAAATATATCATAAAATTGCATGCAACGTAAAAATATAGTATCGTAAAGCGCATGGTGAAAATCGTATCATGAATAATTATAACTACGTGCATATCTGAAAATCATACGTAAAAGCTTTGCTCAATAGAGCTCTGTCATGTCATATCATAATTTTCTGGTAGAGATAATGTTTCTAAGCAAGTGGCCCATAACATAACGTAAGCGCCTGATCAGACTAAAC
>NC_133313.1:8758827-8777829 GCF_012295235.1 Primulina huaijiensis
TGTTATTTCTGATATGTTTCGAAGCTTATGGTTGTAGGAGATGTAAGGGATGAAAGTGAATGATATAGGAGGTGTTAAGGGGTCATAATATGCATTTAGTTAGGAGTTACAAAGAATGGATTTTGAAATACATTATGATTCCCTTTTGCTGCCGATCCCTTGCTCTTATTCTTGCTGTTATTCACGTTTTCAGTAGTCAATTTCTGATATTTTTCAAAGGTGAGAGTGTGGTTTTGTTAGACAATGAAGGTGAGTGTTATAAAGGGTGTTAAATGGGTATTGAAGTGCATTAAGGTGGAGGTTACAAGTCAAGAAGTGGAATGGTTTTGAAATGATTCTCCTTCCCCTTATTGCCGTTGCTTTGTTCTTCATTTCCTACTGCATGTACACGATTTATTTGTCTAATAGGTTGAGTAGAAATGAGGTGTTTTATTGCATTTAAATTTGCTACCCATTGGAGAATTTAAAATGAGAAATGAATACCCCATGAATTGTAATTAGAAATGGTTTGAATGGAGAGTTATCAACCTTTGAATTATTTTAAATGTTGGACCCAAACTTATTATTATTACTAATTTGCATGGTATTTTATTGCTTAAATCTTGTATTTTAATTGCTTAAAGTTTAGCACCATCATTATATATTTTAGTGAATTTACACATTAAATTTAGGATAGATTATTGCATGGCATGCTTGACTTAAAATTTAAGTATTTAAATGTTATGTTTAATTTCTTAAATATATTAAGCTTAAATTAATTCCTCCTCAATTGTTTACACATATTAATTTTAGCTTTAATTAAATATTGAACCTAATAGAATTTATTTACTAACTTGACTCCAATTAATTTAATAAATCCTAAAACATTCTTTTTCTATAAATTAAATTATTCCTTGACTTAAGTTAAATTTAGGAATATTTTTCTTATTATTAATCTTATTTCTAATTTCCAAACTCCGGTCCGACCTCGCGTATTTATCCTGAAAAGATAAACTAAACATCTACTTTTAAAATAAATAATCATGACTTAAAATTTATTAAAATAAACCAAACACTTCATATATTTATAAAAATTCATTTTTAATTTAAATAGTAGCAATTATGCATGGCTTATATGTAATCTGATTTTCGGGTCGTTACAGTGTTTGTATGATATCAGCTTATATTTTATTTCCTGATTCCTTCAGTCTTTTGTGGAAATTTTTGAAATTTTTCAGCTCCCTTCTTATTTCCTTGATGCGTCTTTTAGAAACCTTAAGACATGTGTAATATATTTTCTTTTAGGTTCCGACTTTTTCCTTGTGTATTTTTTACTGGTTCCATTTGTTATTTATAGGTGAAATTGAGTCCAGTTTTCCTGTTCATTTAGTGGGTTGTTCACATGCCCACTATCTCTTGTCGGGGAATCTTTTGCTTTTGTTATTCCCCAGGAAAGGTGATTAGGTTCATATGTCCACTTATTTTTGTTGATAAATCTTAAACTTTTGATGTCCCCGAGGAAATGTGGCTGTGGTCCATGACCACTTGGTCTTGTTTCTACAAGATGCTTCATGTCTGATCGAGGTCTGAAGCCCTTGTCGAATTCCGACTCCCTTTGTTTTGGGCATTCTGGACAGATCTGTTCTGACCAGCTTTCCACATGAGCCATATTGCAGAATTTTCGACGAGTTTTTTTACTCCCGGCAGCTTGCTATTCCACAGAAGATTTCTTTTCTTTTCGTATAGATCTTCTGCAAAACTTGTGATTTTTGCGGTCATAGTATTTAACAGGAATGATCTGTTTACCGAATTATGATAGAATTTAAACGGAAACTTGACTTTGTCCATCTCAGTAAGACAAACCCATAGACCCCATGCTCTTCTGGTGGAAATGTCATGTTTAGTTATTGAACCAACAAGGGGTGTTTCCGCTGACGGAGGATCTTTGATAAATTTCTGAACATTTGTATCTGGCATCCTTAACTTGATGAAATAAAAGCCTTCATGTGAACCGTTTCCTGCTGGTTCTGGGGCTGTACTGAAAAAGTATAACTCCAGAATATCTCTTCTGGACAAATAATCGTTATTTGCCCAAGTTTCATGAACCGCTTCCCGGATCCATTTTGGTAATCCTGAAATTTCTGAGAAGCTTGGTAATGTGGTATAAACTGAGGCAAGATCTCCGAATTCATACCAAGTTTTGACCTCATTTGGATATGAATTTGGTTTCATGCATACTCTAAGATATTTTCCTGAATCATCAATCCTGATAGCGACTGGGTTAATGCCTACTCTTGTTTTTAATTTCTCCCAATTTTGTTGGTAAACCTGAAATGGAGAAATTGCAGTTTCATTAGTATCAACCTTAGATTTACCCTTGTCAGTATTAGGTCTAAGGTTGATCTTTCCCTCTTCAATCCCTGAGGTGAAGGGTTGACTTGAGAACTCGAGATAAGGATCTGGAGTCTCAATTTTTGTTTCAGCCGACTCATCTGGAGATTATCCCGACTTAACACTTGTGCTAGGGGTATTTGAATCCCGTGCTCCAGGTATAGAGTCCTGTACTCGAAAACTCTCCATTTTGGAAACCAGTGGCTTCTCAATGCCTTGGAGGAGAGGTCTTTGTATCACATACCATAACTGAGTATAAGCCTGTAAACATCTTGTAATTCGATCAGAGACAATTCTCTTATCGGCTTGTTGTAGCCTTCCCGCAATCTCTGCGTTTAAGGCCAGCTTGTTGAACTCGGTTTGAAGCTTTTCAAGGTGTTCCCTTGAATGCCTCTGCATTTTTATGATAACATCGATATCAACGCTGTCCATTTCTTGTTAAAAAATCTCCAAGAATATTTTCATGAGATTTAATTATTACAATATCAAAAATACAATTCTGGCATAACGTTTGTCATCTTAATAATCTGGCCTTCTCAGGTTTAGACTCAATTCTATTCCTTAAGAAAGCTTTTACCTCTATATTATCAACTTTTAAAGTGAATTTCTCTGCAAGTAAAAATAATGGTCATTTTTCAAAAGCTTTTTTTACTACATAAAATTCTTTTTCGTTGATATGCCATCTTATGGCTTCTAAATCTGAGAAAAGTCCACTGCAATATCTGCATGGCTGTTCTCCTTCTGGTGTGAGCTTTGTTAAGACTGCCGCCCACCAATGATCCCTGACATCTGTATATAATACCAGATCATCTTCATCCTTTGAAATAGCCATTTTCGAAAGATTTTTACAAATATTATTTAATTGACTGAGTCCATGTGTGTGTTCTTCCACCCATATAAATTTTGCATCTTTTTTAGTAATGAACTTAACACTTTCCTGTATTTTGCTAGGTTTTTGATAAACATCCCAGCAAAATTAACAACTCCTAGAAAGCTTTGAAGTTGTTTCTTTTCTTTTAACTCGTTTGGAAAATTTTGCTATTTTTCTACAATATGATCTTACAAAATTATTCCAGACTCATCGATTTCTATTCCGAGGAATTCAATATTTCTTGTTGCAATGACTGCTTTCTTTTCTGACAGAACCAGTCATTCTTTTTTACAAACATCAGAAAAAATCTCTAAATGCTTAATATATTCTTCTTTATTTTTAGATGCTATTAAAACATCATCAATATAGACAAACATAAACTTAAAATAATCTTTAAATAGATTATCCATTTTTCTTTGAAATATCTGATGTGAATTAGCCAATCTCATTGGTAATACTTCCCAGATATAGTGTCCTTGTGGTGTGGAGAAAGCTGTGAATTTCTTGCTTCTTTCCTCCATTCTTATCTGATAAAAACTAGACTTACAATCAAATTTAGAGAATTAATTCGCATTGCGTATGCAACTAATTAGATGTTATATACTAGGTATAAAATACCCATTAAACTCTAGAATCTTATTAATTTCTTAATAAGTAATAACTAGTCTGGGTTTGTCCCTTTTTATTTCACCATGATTTCTTACCAGGAATCCTTAGTTTCTGTATGTTGAAATTCCTGCTTTGATAAAAACAAGGTCCAGATGTTCCTTGATTATAATCTGCATATCCTTTTGATCAATTATGTTCATTGAGATGGGCTTGCAACGGATAAATTCATACTCTTTGCCTTCCTTAATTTTAAGGCAAGCTTTGAGTTGATTTTTATCCCACCATGCCAAGCGATCTTCATTGTAATTTTCTTTGATTTTTTTCTCGACATCCTCTAATGATACATTTGAATCAAACCCTACCTCATTCTAATGTAGAGCTATCTTAAGGCATTCTATTTCTTCTGGTTGGAGTTTTTTACATGCTCTTAGTTGGAGCATTGTTTCTCCAAACCGTCTGGAATCCTTCATTTCTGGGTTCAGAAGTTTTATTTCATCACCACGCTTGCTGCAAAATTGGATTGTCAATTTTCTATAAAATGCCTCTCTTAGTCGCTGGACTATGATTTTATGATTACAAGGTGTTGTAAACACTAATCTTCTAGTCTCATTTTCTTGAGTATAAGACTTAAACATTTGTAGAAAATTATTTCCTAGCAAAATGTCTGCTACTGTTTCATTAAAATAAATCGATGGTGTTTTAATCTTATACCAAGGTATTTGTCCAGCACCTTCGATTACTATTTTAGTCATATGAATCCCTTTACATAAGAATAAAATTCTTTTGGAGAAATCTCTTACAACAATCTTTGATAATTATTCTTCAAAATTATTTGGAAAAACTCCTCTTTTTGCTGTACAGATTCCCTCCCCTGAGTCAGTATAAGCAACAAAGTGTTCTGCTTTATATTGTTCATATTGTTAGAGTAGGTGCCCGTCGAGCCAAGTGTTGGCCGAGGGTTCACATTGAAACTCTATGTATAAACAATCTTTATTTTAATTATATTTGAAATTATTGTTTTGGCACATCTTTATCTGTATACCCATGCCAGTTACATAGATAAAGTCCTTTAATATACAAATAGCAGAAAGAATATGAGATGCTCATATGATGAGTATCATGAAACTCATATTTGCAATACTGTATATTCTAAACAGTTCCTAGTCGATCAACCACCGCTAAGAAGGATAAAGGTCGCTCGAGTTTGAGACTAGTATATGAGATGTGAGTACCATGTTTCATTGGTAGAGGACATTGTTGATAGGATCGAATACTTGTTTAAAAGAGTGTTTAGAAGGGGGGGTTGAATAAACACTCACAACTTTTATAAAATTTTCGAAAGTTGAGTTCAGTTTAGTGATAAACTGATACTCGAAATCTTGTCAGTCAATATCAATCAGTTAACAATAAAGTGCGAAATAAAACTGACTGATAGATAGAATAAAAACTGAAATAAAAACGCAAGATTTTACGGATGTTCGGAGATTTTAAACACTCCTACATTACCTCTTCTATCACAAGGATATGATATTCACTAAAATACTTTGATCGGTATAAAAGTTTATACAGACCCACTTCATTTTGGACTTAACACTGCCAAAACTGAAACTCTTAGTTTACAAAATGCTTCACAGTATACAACTGAATTTAGCACAACTGATCTCTTACAAGATCGAGTTTTACAAAGATAACAATGTGCTAAAAAGCTCGAAAGAGTAGCCTTGATTGCTATGAATATATGCGATAAGCGTGAGCTTTTATTTCAGCAGAGTAACATCGTATTTTTCAGAGAATAGACGAATTTAGATGTTCAGAACTTTGATGTATTGTTGTATTCTCTCAGCTGCTCTTCTCTGCTATTAATAGGCTTCTCTTCAACGGTAACATTTAATAGAATTTTAATCTTTTTATCCGTTGATTTGCTATGTCAACATTCTTACACTGTAGCTGAATTGCGGCGTTCCACTATCTGTTGCAGTTTGCTTTTGTACTATTGTCGGTTGATCGTCTTTTTCGAGATGTGTACAGCTGAAGGATCAGTTGATAGGAAATAATTGATAAGTTTACAACTATTTGTAGCAACTGATCAGTTTCCAACTGATCAATCAGTTGTCTTCGAAAGTTCAGTTCAGCTGGTTTCAGTTACCTTTTGAAAATCTGCGCGTTATTTGTATTTTGATTAGTTACGAACATTAATCATTTAGTTTGTCAAACAACCAAAATTTGATTTCCAACAATTTTCCCCTTTTAGGTGTGTGACAAAACTTAGTAAATAAACTTATCAACTTAACTTTATGTAGATAAAATAATTCTAACTCTTTGTAGATAAAATAACTCTTCTAATGTACAGATTCGTACAAAGAGTAAAGAATTCAGAATTTCTTCAAAAATCTGCCATAATCTTATCAATATCGTCGTCTGATTTTTGATCTTTTTCTTCTTCTTTTTCCCCCTTTTTGTCAAACGCATCAACCTTTCTGGATAATCTACGAACATCCGAGGCGATGTCTTTCACAACATTCATAACAATATCTTGAAGCAAATCTATCCTTTTAGTGACAATCTTCTCCATAATATCAAAGCGTCTTCCAACTAAAGCTTGAGTTTGGAAATGAGCTTCAGTTGAAACTCTGTCCTTTCTAATGTCATCCATTTGGTGAAATAGATAAGTCACATGCTCTTGGATTTGCTGCAGTCTACCCATAGTAAATTCATATGAAGAGTTGAGCTTCAAACTATGCGCAAGCTGGGTAGACTAGATGCTTGAAATGGCATTCATCATACTGACAAGGTTGTTCTGAACAGATTGTATTTCTTCAAACAAAGATTCAATATCCATAGATACACCGGGAGACATGTGTCCAGAGGTTTTTGGTATCTCTTCCCTGTTTCTTTCATTGAATAAGACCAGAGCCCTGTCAGTTGTTTCAGTTTCAAGAGTTTCCATTTTTGCGACATCTTCAAGTAAAGCTTCCTGTTGAAGATGTAGAGGAGAAGAAGAGTTCGGATCTTCAAAAGTACTAGATGGTTTTCAGTTTGTTGATCAGCTGCAACAATAGATGTTTGTTCAGTTTGTTGTGCAGCTAAATCACAAACTGGTTCTTCAGTTGGTTGAGAGGCTGAAGCTTCGTCTGGTTCTTCAGTCTGAATGACTGGTTCTGAAACGTCTGCCTTCTTTATTGCTTTAAAAACTAGAAATTTTTTTTTCCGACCACTCAATTAAACTCCATGAAAATATTTTAATAAAATATTTTACCCTTTTAAAATAAAACATCAACAAACTAGCATTTTAAAAATCAAGTGAAATAGTCATAAAACGAAGTCGTCAAATGTTTTACCAAGCCGAAAAAGCAATAGTTTGAAAAGTAAAGCCCATACTAAACCTCTCAAAAATATCTCAAAACATAAATAAATAGTCTTAAAAATCTTTAATCATAAATCATGAGTCAACAGTCATAATGCGGAATAATAGAAGCGCTGGTCTTCGGGTTGTGTGCGCCTTCAGTCCAGTCAGATCATCCATCAAGAAATCCGTCAAACTCACCTACATCCATCACACCTAGTGAGTCTAAAGACTCAACACACCATAATCTTTATAACAAATAATATATATAAAACCACATGCAACAGTGAAAATATTTTTAAGTAAAATAACTTTTCATGACATGTAAACATAACTTTAACTTTTTCCTTTTTCTCAACATGACATGACATAAAACCTTTAACATGATAATGAACATTTTTTTTTTTCTATTTCCTTTTTCTTTGTTGAATTCAGATCGTTAATTGTGACTTTCCTGACATGACATGACATGATCGATGGATCCATCTACATATAACCACAGTACTGGGCGGCGGGGACATCAGCGACGCTCTCACCGGTCAACTGAGCCTTGGCCTAACATGATCGACTAGAAATACGATCGTCCGGGCTCCCTCTGGGGCCTTCTCCCATAAATGGGCTCCCTCTGGGGCCTTCTTCCCTCTCGATATTCCCATTCTTCCTCAATCCTCATAACCTCATATTCGCAATAATGGAAACACGATCGTCGGGCTCCCTCTGGGACCATCACCCTCACGACATCGCCATTATTAACGAATAAGTCACAATCACTTCACCTCCTTCAACATTTTACATTTTCATCACTTATAAAAATCATCCATAAAATATCATTTTTATTTTTGAAACCAAACATGCAACATGTCTTTTAAATGTCAATCTTAAATCATAAAAATCCTATAGACATTTAAAAATCATAATTTAATCATGAACATTTCATAAACATTTAAAAATAATCATTTTAACCTCAAAAAATTTAAAATAAAATTTTGAAATATTAAATCATAAACATATAAAATTCCCTAAACATTTAAAATATCATTTTAACTTATAAAATCCCATAAACGTTTAAAATTTCATTTTAACATTTAAAATTCCATAAGCATCCATAACTATAGAAAATAATCATATTAGCACATAAAAAAGCATTCAGGGCACTGCCATGACGTTTACTAATTTTTAGGTGTGAAAAGACCGATTTACCCCTAGACGTAAAATTTCACGTTTTTGACATTTTCTTAATTCCGTTAACTCTAACATGTCTCAAATAATTATTTAAGCCTACATTAATTTTCTCATATTTTTATTTAGCTTAAATTGATGACTTTTAAACTAATATTTAAATAAGACTTATTAACGCGTTTTAATCCCGAATTAAACCAAACCTTAATATAAAATTCCCAAATTAAAAACTTAGACTTTTAATAATTATTTAAGCTTAAACCTAATTTTCCATAATTTTATAAACCTTAATATAAAATTCCCGAGCCACCTTGATCCAAACCAAAGCTAACCCATCTATGAACCCTACTGACCAGCCCCAAGTCCAAGAACCAGCCCCTAAGTTGCTCAAAAACATCTGGAACTTGACCCCAAAATCTGCTTTTGTGTTTGTGTGCTTCCTTGTATGTCTAAGACTCCTAACCCAACTAGGACTCTCCCAGCCCAGCCACAACCGAGCCCACATGTCCCCAACCTTCCCTGGACCACGCCCAGACCAACCCAAGCCCTCGAACTCTCGCCTGAAGCGCTGCAAGCCCGCTGCAAAAAGATGCAGAGCTGCGCGCGAGTGCTTCCTTCAAGATCTCTCGAGCCAACGGCCAGCCCAGCCACTCCAGCCCCTAGCCCGACCCATGACCCTCATCCTAGGACCCTGATGGACCCCCTAGCTTGCCCTTAGCCCCGCTGCAGCGAGCCCCACCCCTTGGCTGCCCCTTACCTGCACGTGCGAGGAGTCCCTACTGCATGGGACTCCTCCAAAGCTTCGCTCCAGGGGTCCTAGCCCTTCCTGACCCTGGCCCACATCCAGCACGAGCCCTCCTCGAGACCTGGTCGCACCCCTACTCCCCATGCATAAGAACGAGTCCCTTGAACCCAACAAGCACACACCTTTGCAAAAAGACTCACGACCCCCTTTATCTTTCCTTGTATCCTACGGTTTCAGCTTGTATTGTTTATATTACAGCGTGCTTGTGCGTGCTTGTAGCCTCTTAAACTTGTGTAAAACAATCTCATAACACTTCCTAATCATGGCAGCCCCTTAGGTACAAGAATTTCATGATTTTTGGATCAACTACATGCTTTGAAAATTCACCTTCGATGGCATAAACGAATTTATTTGAAAGCTTTACTTGTTTTTCATGCAAACATAATAAAATAAATACTATGGTGTGATAGATGAGTAAAAGGAGAATTATGGTGTGCCTTTGCGTTATATACGCACGAAAATCTGTTGAAGACGAAGAACGGCGACGAAGAGACGATGGCTTGAATTTCCTTGAAATTTTCAAACCTATCTCTTTCAATTATTGAGTGTGTGCCGTGTGAAATTAGGGGAGAGTTTTTCAGAGTTTTGGGAGTGTGTGGCCGATTATTGATGCCAAAAAGTGTAGGGTTTTGTTTAATTTAACACTTTAAATACTAATTAATTAACATCAAGGATTTTAGGCCTATTAAGCCATTAAATTAAGCCCATTAATCTAATTAGGATTTAAATAAAATATTAACAAAGTTTTGGTAAAATAAATTTGTGAATTTATTAGGCGGATTGCTAAAAAGCTCGTATTTTTCTTGAAAACCAACACCGATAAAATTTACGTCCCGGCGTATAAAATTACCTCAAAACTCCATATTTTCAAAAATATGAAAAAGCAACACTCATATTTTAAATAATTAAAAACAACTATTTAATAAAAACATTTTCTATTTTTTTTTCAGCCCTCGGTCTCCATTCCTCGATCGCAACTTGAATAACCTTTAAAAAGCACATTTAATGCAATCATGTAGAAAAATATATTTTAAACATGCAAATATGCACAACATAATTAATTCATGCAATTAAAACAATTAATTAAAATACAAGAGAATTTAATAATTGCATGCATGTAGTTTGCGTGGACTTAAAATTTTCGGGGCGTTACAGGTTCTTTAGTTTGAACAAAATTTTTTTCAACTGCTGTTGATGAATTCAGCTGAATATCAGAGGCTACTGNCCCAGACCAACCCAAGCCCTCGAACTCTCGCCTGAAGCGCTGCAAGCCCGCTGCAAAAAGATGCAGAGCTGCGCGCGAGTGCTTCCTTCAAGATCTCTCGAGCCAACGGCCAGCCCAGCCACTCCAGCCCCTAGCCCGACCCATGACCCTCATCCTAGGACCCTGATGGACCACCTAGCTTGCCCTTAGCCCCGCTGCAGCGAGCCCCTCCCCTTGGCTGCCCCTTACCTGCACGTGCGAGGAGTCCCTACTGCATGGGACTCCTCCAAAGCTTCGCTCCAGGGGTCCTAGCCCTTCCTGA
Source organism: Primulina huaijiensis (assembly GCF_012295235.1). Lineage (NCBI taxonomy): Eukaryota > Viridiplantae > Streptophyta > Magnoliopsida > Lamiales > Gesneriaceae > Primulina > Primulina huaijiensis. The sequence continues at coordinate 8,769,531 of NC_133313.1, forward strand.
CCCTGGCCCACATCCAGCACGAGCCCTCCTCGAGACCTGGTCGCACCCCTACTCCCCATGCATAAGAACGAGTCCCTTGAACCCAACAAGCACACACCTTTGCAAAAAGACTCACGACCCCCTTTATCTTTCCTTGTATCCTACGGTTTCAGCTTGTATTGTTTATATTGCAGCGTGCTTGTGCGTGCTTCTAGCCTCTTAAACTTGTGTAAAACAATCTCATATTACTTCCTAATCATGGCAGCCCCTTAGGTACAAGAATTTCATGATTTTTGGATCAACTACATGCTTTGAAAATTCACCTTCGATGGCATAAACGAATTTATTTGAAAGCTTTACTTGTTTTTCATGCAAACATAATAAAATAAATACTATGGTGTGATAGATGAGTAAAAGGAGAATTATGGTGTGCCTTTGCGTTATATACGCACGAAAATCTGTTGAAGACGAAGAACGGCGACGAAGAGACGATGGCTTGAATTTCCTTGAAATTTTCAAACCTATCTCTTTCAATTATTGAGTGTGTGCCGTGTGAAATTAGGGGAGAGTTTTTCAGAGTTTTGGGAGTGTGTGGCCGATTATTGATGCCAAAAAGTGTAGGGTTTTGTTTAATTTAACACTTTAAATACTAATTAATTAACATCAAGGATTTTAGGCCTATTAAGCCATTAAATTAAGCCCATTAATCTAATTAGGATTTAAATAAAATATTAACAAAGTTTTGGTAAAATAAATTTGTGAATTTATTAGGCGGATTGCTAAAAAGCTCGTATTTTTCTTGAAAACCAACACCGATAAAATTTACGTCCCGGCGTATAAAATTACCTCAAAACTCCATATTTTCAAAAATATGAAAAAGCAACACTCATATTTTAAATAATTAAAAACAACTATTTAATAAAAACATTTTCTATTTTTTTTTCAGCCCTCGGTCTCCATTCCTCGATCGCAACTTGAATAACCTTTAAAAAGCACATTTAATGCAATCATGTAGAAAAATATATTTTAAACATGCAAATATGCACAACATAATTAATTCATGCAATTAAAACAATTAATTAAAATACAAGAGAATTTAATAATTGCATGCATGTAGTTTGCGTGGACTTAAAATTTTCGGGGCGTTACAGGTTCTTTAGTTTGAACAAAATTTTTTTCAACTGCTGTTGATGAATTCAGCTGAATATCAGAGGCTACTGATTTGACAACCTCGTCAAGATTTGCCAATGATAACTCAGCATTAGAATAGAGTTTAGGATCTGCATTTGAGGAAGAAGGTGCAGTCGAAGATGATGGTGGTGCATCAGTTGTAGGAAGAGCAGTTGCTTGCTGAGAAGATCCAGCAACTGGGTCCTTGGTTGGCTCTTGTTGAGCTGACTGCTCAGTTGGCTCTTTTGATTAAAGATCTGGGAAACCTGCTTGAATAGTCAGTTTTTGGTCTAGTTCCCAGTGTTTGATTTCTATCTGTAGCGTGATAAGATCCATTTCCAGTTGATTATAGACATATTTGTCATTAAAAGCTGTTGGAATGACAGGATCATAGTTCAGTCATAACTGAGCCACCATCTTTGATAACTGCTTGGCTCGAATTCGATCAAAGAAATATTTTTCACGCTCCAAAGCCTGTACAATTGAAGCAGATTTGACCATCTCCAGAACAGCTCTTTCTAGTTAAGCAAATTTCTTCTGAACTGATTTATTCTAAAGTTTCTTGTTCAGTTCTAAATCTGACCCATTCCTTGTAGACTTTGAGCTTGTTCAAGGAAAATTCATTGATCTCTTTCCATATAAGATCAATGCGAGTTTGCACCGAGTTGATTGGCCGGGGTTCTTCTACCATTATACCCTTTCCTTTTGGGTCAGTCAAGGCATGAGGGATACTCAACACTGAAGAAGTGGAGTCAATATTTTCTTTGATCACTATCCCCTTGGGTCTGGCAAAAGCTAAAGCAGTGGAGACAGCTATAGAGATCAGAGGAGCCTTGACTTTGGTCGATTTATTTTTATCACCAGATTCGGTGATCTTTTTTTTCTTCGACTGGTTAGCAGAACGAGGTAACCGAACCTCAGTTGATGGTTCAGTTGGTACAGCTCTCAAAGGTGTAGCCTGAATAGGCTGTTGAGCTCCAGTTAATGTGAGCCGATCAGTTGGGATTGTGCTGACTATTGCGGCTGGCTTAGTTTTCAGAGTGCGAGGTTTCTTGGAGATTTTGGGTGAAGGATTCTTCTCTGAATCAGACTCAGTGACAATCAGTTTACGTTTGATTGTCTTCTTCTGAACTATTTTCTTAGCCTTCTTCACTGACTTGGGAGCCTCCTGCGTCCCAATCTCCTTTTTCACCTTCAAAAATTTCTCAGGAGATATGTCTAGTTTTGGCTTCGATGGCTGGACATTTTTAGCATTGTAAACTTTAAACTTGGATGATTTCTCAGCATTATCACCTACCAACCCCTTCATCTTCAGCAGATAGCTGAGTTGCACAGCAAATCCCCTAGATTGCTTGGTCGACTGAAACATATTTTTCAAGAAATTGAAAATAATTTTCTTCCACTTCATCTTCCTGTCAGCCATGATAGCAGTCATGGCTTGGAATTTCTCCAGAGTTAGGGTAGTGCTACTACTTAAATTATAATTCACCCAAGTGTAGGTTGTCTGCAAGTAATATATTTCGTAAGTACGAGATCGATTCAAAGAGAGGTTATTTTAAGTTTAAATTTATTAATTTATAGATTACCAAATGCAAGAACGAAGTTTACAAATTATAAATTCTGTCAAGGCTCGAGGATTTATTCTTGGTTTATGCAATATTGTTTAACTAAAAGTAAAACAAAGGAAACCACTATAAATAATGGTTCCAAGAAAATTAAATATATAAACACACACCTAATATAATATTGTTCTCATTATAGAAAATACCGAATTCACCGATATTTTATATATGGTACCCATGATTATATATATAATATAACTATATAAATATATAACTGCATAAAATAAATGTTAAATTAAATCATTATATTTCATTTAGAACAACCGGGAGAGCCACGCTATTGCCTAAATGAAATATATGATATAATTATATATATATATATATATATCTGTGTGTGTGTGTGTGTGTGTATGTATGTATGTATGTATAATATAACAATAATAATTGATGAAATATTTATTGTATCAAAATTAAACAACAAATCAAGATAACCACTTCAATGATATCAAGCATTTGATGTAAATTGATAACAACAAATAATTCATTTTTATACCTACAATAAAAAAAATTAGCAAAATGAAAAGAAATAAAGAAAGAATATACAAAATATAAACAATCTTACTTCACTAAGAATTCATCCTCTTCACCTTGACATAATAGATTTAGCTTTCCATGAACTTACTTTTGATCAACACTAAAAACATCTCTCATAATTTGGAAAATGAAAAATATATTGGAACTTAGAACTTTTATACACACTCACACTATATTTTACAAAGAGATAGAATGATTTTCAAGCTAGCACAAAGCCTCTATTTATAGGCCAAATGAGAGAAAGAGTCAAAAATTTTATTAATGCAATGTAGCTGTAATAGTAGTCTTTGTCTCCTCCAACTTCAATTCCATGTCCCTTCTTTCAATGCTTTGTTCCACGACTTTAATCACCGAATTTGACTCTGCTCAAAACAACAAACATGTGGGTAATTGTCTGTATATGAATTTGGTCAGTTGGTTCATTTCATTTGGTTAAATATTAAAATAGTTATGATTTTTTTACTATATGCTGGTCATGGTGAAAGTAAATTTGTCCTCCTTTTGATATTTTCACAATTTGATCATCTTAACCAACTTTTTAGGCAATCATGTCTTCTGCAAAGTTGTAGATAATTTTTCAAGGATTCCAAACATGTTTGAATCACCTCCATTTAAGTTTTCTAGCTTGAGTTATCATTATTTTACTAACACGTAGAAAACATGAAAATAAAACATATTTAGTAAGACATTTAAATATAAACACACAATACTAAAATAACATAATTTTATAATTTTAATGAAACTTAAATTTTAAAATATAGGTTTTAACATATAATATGTAACGCCCCGAAAATTTTAAAGTCCACGCAAACCACGTGCATGAAATTATTAAATTTCTTTGTATTTTAATTAATTGTTTTAATTGCATTAATTGATTATGTGGTGCATAATTGACATGTTTAAATTATATTTTCTACATGGTTGCATTAAAATTGTATTTTTAAGGTTATTCGAGTTGCGATCGAGGAACGGAGACCGATGGCTGAAAAAAAATAGAAAATGATTTTTTATTAAATAGTTGTTTTTAAAAATGAAGGTGATGTTTTTTCTTATTTTTGAAAATAAGAGGTTTTGAGGTGATTTTATACGCCGGGACGTAATTTTTATCGGTGTTGGGGTTTAATTAAAAATGCGAACTTTTTGGCAACCCGGCTAATAAATTCACAAACCTATTTTAACAAATGTATTTTTATATTTTTATATTTTAATTATGCACCTAATGGGCTTATTTACCTACCTAATGGGCCTAAGCCTTATTAGTAACTAATTAAGTGTATATAAAGTATTAAAATACCCCATAACCCACCCTTGCAACCCCAAGTCTCGGCCACACAATTTTAATATTCTGAAACTCTCCCCCACCCCCAATACACGACACACACACCTTCAATATTTGAAAGAAAATTTAGGTGGAAGTTCAAGGGTTCAAGCCTAGGTCCGCCGTCACCGTTCTTCGCAATCGTCGACGTAAATTCGTGCGTAAATTACGCAAAGGCACGCCATATTCTCCTTTTTCTCATCATTCACACCATAGTAATTACTTAAAATTATTTTGCATGAAAAACAAGGGACACTTTTTTATATTTTCGTTTTTCTAGCATATGTGATTTTTAAAACATGATTTATGATTCAAAAACATGTAGATTGGGTTGTTAAGGGGCTGCCATGATTAGGGATTGATAAAGGATGATTTTACACAAGTTATAAGGCCCTAAATACACACCACACACGCTGTAAAATAATAAAGAAAATCAAGCTAGGAACCGTGAGTTTTTGGAAGGGATTGTGTGCATGTGTGGTTCAAAGCACTCGTTCCTTTGCATGTGAGCAAGTGGCACGACCAGGTTTGGTTGTTGGGTCCTAGGGGTCATGGTTAGGTCCTAGGAAGGGTCCTAGGAGGGCTGGGGCTCGAGCCTTAGGCTGGGGAAGAGTCCATGGGAAGTGGGACTCTCCCCCAAGGCATGCGCAGGTATGGTTCGGGAGTTCCAGGGGCTCTGGCTCGGTTTGGGCTGGGCTAGGTGGTCTACCAGGGTCCCAGGGAGATGGTCCATGGTTGGGTCGGGGTCTGGAGTGGCGTGGGTCGCTGCTGGCTCGAGGATAAAGTGGAAACCGTGAGAGGCACAAGAAGCGCGCGCAGCTGCTGGGCTGGTTGTGGGGCTCGCTGCGCATGGTCAGGGGCTGGGCTAGGCTTGGGTATGGGCTGGGCGTGGTCCATAGATGGCTAGGGTCACGAGGGGTTAAGTGGCTAAGGGCTGGAGGTGTCCTAGTTGTCTAGGAGTCTTCTAGCGTGAGTATTAGGAAGGGTGCAGGTTTGGGTCTAAGTTTCAGTAGGAAATTGAGCGGGCCAGGGCTGGTTTTATGGGCTGGGCTTGGACAGTAGGGTCCCTAGATGGGTTGGCTAAGTTTTGGTTCAAGGTGGCTCGAGCGTGGCTCGGGTAAATTGGGAGATGGCTCGGTGGGTTCGTTAGTGTGTCAAAAACTTAAATTAAAAGGCTATAAATGAATCCATGGGTCCACGGGGGTGGCTCATGACTTGGAAGGGTAGAATAAATCATAAAAAGGTTATGTTTAAAATTTGGGATCAAAATAACGAGTTTTGGATTTATTCGGGATTTAATCGCCGCACGAAACGCTAATTAAACGAGTTAATTGAAACGCCTAGTTTTATGCTTTATAAAATTATGAAAAATTAGGTTTAAGCTTAAATAATTATTATAAGTCTAAGTTTTTAATTTGGGAATTTTATATTAAGGTTTGGTTTAATTCGGGATTAAAACGCATTAATACGTCACATTTAAAATATTAATTTAAAAGTCTAAGTTTTAAGCCAAATAAAATTACGAGAAAATTCAAGTAAGCTTAAATGATTATTTGGGGAATGTTAGAGTCATGAAATCAAGAAAAAAGTCGAAATTGTAAAATGTCGAGTCCAGGGGTAAAACGGTCTTTTTACACCTAGAAATTAGTAAAGGTCATGGCAGTGCCCGAAATGCTGTTTTTATGTCAAATATGATATTTTTAAATGTTTATGAAATGTCATGATTAATTTATGATTTTTAAATGTCTAAAGGATTTTTATGATTTAAGGAAGACATTTAAAATACATGTTGCATGCTTGGTTTCAAAATGGAAAATGTAAATATTATTCAGGATTTATCTAAAGTGATGTGAATGAAAAATGTTGAAGGATGTGAAGTGATTGTGACTAATTCGTAAATAATGGCGATGTCGTGAGGGTGATGGTCCCAGTGGGAGCCCGACGATCGTGTTTCCATTATTGCGAATATGAGGTTATGTTTCAATTGAGGAAGAATGGGGATATCGTGAGGGGAGAAGGCCCCAGAGGGAGCCCATTTATGGGAGAAGGCCCCAGAGGGAGCCCCGACGATCGTATTTCTATTCGATCATGTTAGGCCAAGGCTCAGTTGACCGGTGAGAGCGTCGCTGATGTCCCCGCCGCCCAGTACTGTGGTTATATTTAGATGGATCCATCGATCATGTCATGTGAGGAAAGTCACAATTAACGATCTGAATTCAACAAAGGAAAAGGAAAAGGAAAAATGTTTATGATCATGAAAAGGGTTTTATGTCATGTCATGTTGAGGAAAAGGAAAAAGTTAAGGTTTATAATATGCATATCATGAAAACGTTTTAATTAAAGTTTATGCATCAAGAAAATGTTCATGTTTAAAGTTTATGCATCTTCATGAAAACGATATTTTAAGTACAAGTATTTTTCACTGTTGCATGTGGTTTTATATGTATTATTTGTTATAAAGATTATGGTGTGTTGAGTCTTTAGACTCACTAGGTGTGATGGATGCAGGTTATCATGATAATGTTAATGGAGGTCTTGATGGTTGATCCGACTGGACTGAAGGTGCACATGACCCGAGGACCGACGCTAGTTTCCGCATATATGTTATGATTTATGTTAAAAGATTTTATGACTTTTATCATGATTATGAGTGGTTTTTGAGAGTTTATAGTATGTGCTATACTTTTCAAATGTTATTTTTAGATTTAGAAAATTGTTAGTTGATTGTTTATTTTAAAATGATGTCAAAAATATTTTATGAAATTTTATGGTTCGGCCGAATGCTATGTGAGGTATTAAAAAAAATAAAAAAATAAAAAATTCTAGTACTCTGAAGCGATAAAATGGGCAGACGTTTCATAATAAATTATTAATTTTAAGTTTCATCATACCCCCACACTATCTTANATTTTAATTTATAAATGTTTTTATGATAATATAGTCAAAAAGATAATTCACACCATCCACCATAACATGTATAATATCGAATTTTTTTTTTGTAAAAGCCTCAACTCCATATTCTTTCAGGTCAAAATATTTAATGGATAGCTGACTTACACTCATAGAGTTGAAATGAATATTAACTCTCATTGAAAAAGGCTAATTAGTAAAGCAGACAATTAAATAAACTAATATTGAAAACAAAATAGGAAAATTTACAAAGAATAAAATCCCTTTTTTTTTTCTTTTTCTTTTTTTTTTATTAACGTGACTACAAAGTTTTACAATGACATAATTTTTTTTATCCAAACATTCTACCATAAATGTCTATATATATAAACATTTATATAACGGATACATTCGACTACCTTTGAAACTTATCCAACACAAACAAATCTTTTTTCTAAGAACATATTGATTGATGGATTTTTTTTAGAACACATTTATAGTACATCAATCAAATTTAAAAAAAAACAGTTATAATGAACAAAGAACTTTGCAGTCCGTTATTTATCTTCTATTTTTTATAATTAATATTTTTTTAATAGGGAAGTTATATTCTTGTAATTAACCATTTTTTAATAATCAATAAAGGTTTATTAATTATTTTCTCATTTCTCACCACTTACTCACAAAAGATGTGTGAGTATATATTATACTTTAACAAAAAGAATTCTTTCAATTATACATGTTAACAACCATACAAACCATATCTTTTAACTATATTATCATAAAA